>NC_142010.1:95204810-95504810 GCF_049901735.1 Notechis scutatus | reverse complement strand
GCATACTTCTTTTTCTAGCTTATGTAGTGAAGCTTCCATCCTTGCTTCTCCAGCTGTAATTGTAAAGTGAAATTTATTACTAAATGTTTCTAACTGGCAGCTTGAAGACCAGTACTAGGAATGTGTTCAAGTACCTATCTGTGTTCTGAGGCAAGGTAATTTGAATAAAGCATTCTGTTCCCATGAAAATTGCTTTTTCTTCTGTTCTTTTTATACAATCTAACTGTGCACAATATGAGGCCTGAATGTCCTATTACCTAGGTTATACCCCCCCACCTGTGCTTTATAAGCAAGTGTTGATATAGAGTATAATATAGCTATAAGCTACATTATGTTATGTGATCTGAGCAAGGAAATGGTGATGTTAATACGAGAGTTTTTATGACTTCATCCCTGTTCCAATAAGTTCAGTGAAAGATTTTTATTTTATTTTTTCACAACATTCCCACTTAGCTGAATGGAAATAATATTCTTTCTGCCATTCCTGTAGCCCAAAGCTGATATATCTCAAATCTAAGATTGTGAGTATATGTTTGTTTTAATATGAAAAAAAAAGAATGAGAAAAGATGTAGTGTTTTTGGCTCAACGTTATAAACAAAATTAAGTTTTTATGTTACCTCTTTCTACTGAAATAGGTAATTGCAATAAAACCATACTAAATTCTTTACATCTGATATCTTTCTTTTAGTTGATTCTACAATGAACTAAGAATACAATAATTAATTTTAAACATTTGAGGTTTTTTCCACAAAAAAATCTCATGATTTATGACTTCATTTAAAGCCTATTAAAGATCTTCTCACATTGATTAAATGGTTTTCTTTTAAAGGTTAATCAATGTCATTTTTAAAACATATATTTAATCCTACAAGATGAAATAATTCCCCACAATTAATTTGTCTCTTAAAATCAAAACATATATGCAACTAAATATTTGTTGATCTAATGTTTTACAACATTATAAAAAATGGAACATGTGAATTTAACTTTGTCAGGAACAAGTTCAAATATTTTTTCAGAAATCCTTTACCTCTTAGAACAGTATCTGTGGATATAGGATATATCACATTTTTCCTTTGCAGCCCTGCCAAATTTTCTGCCCTTAGATCAGCACTAATACCATCAGGACTTTTTTTTTTTTTTTAAAAGCGGGGGGTTAAATAGTTGGTAAAAGGACTATATAAGAGCAGGGCTGTCAAATTCATGGCCTGTGGGCTGGATGCATCACGCACTGGCCATGCCCATGCCCGGTTTAGCGAAGGGGAAGAAAGTCTCGATATGTCACATGATGCCATTGTGACATGAGTTTGAACCTTTGTATAAGAGAATCATTCAAAACAACAGGAGCTTCTCAAACCTCATTTCATGTAACACCAGAAATGACAAGAGTGTTAATGTCCTACACATTTGCGAAGACAATTGATATAGTAGCCCATTTCTCTTTTTTTCCTCAACTGCGACTTTAACAATATGAAAAAAAAAAAAAGAAATGAATAACTTAAAAGTTCATGGTTCCCATACATAACATCCCACAATGTCAATAGGACTAGAAACAGATATAAGACATTCAAGGATACAAAAGCCTTTGATAAATAGATGTATTTTGGAAAAACAAATGATTCTATTATTGACTATTTCAACAATTGCAAGCCCTATTTATGGTGAAATCAAGACTCAATGTATTATACATTGTTGTTCCATAGTTTTTATTTGTTTGTTTATTTGTTTGTTTAACACATTTATATGGCTATCCAACTCACATATGATAGCTCCAGGTGGCTTACATTGTTATATAACAGCTTTAAAATGTTAATAGCAAGAACAAATTCCTCTTTTGAACAGGAGGAAAGTTTCCGAATCTTTTTTTGCTTTTGCAATGAAGTAATCTGGACTGTGTCTTTTTAAAAATCAATTTTCATATATGCTGAGTTTTAAGTAAGTGTGACACAGAATAAGGAAACTCTTAATGTCCCTAATAGAATGAATTCAGTCAGGTGGTAATACCAAAGCTAATGACTAAAGTTAGTTCTATTTTTTTACAATAAGCTAATTATGTTAGCTTTATGTATCCTACATTCTAGAATATAAAATAGCTGCCATTGGGATATGGCCATTCATGAAATACCAAATAAACAATTTTTTAAAAAAAATGTAAGCATATTGATGCTTTAAAATAATATAGGAATATTCTTGTAAATTGCTATTACAATGAATTTCCCTTCCTATAGAAATATTTCCCATTTTAACAAAAATAGCAATAGTAACTGCATTAGTAATTTAATTTTTCATTCCTCAACTTAACCAAAAATATAACATTAATCCTGCACTTGGGAAATAAATCGATTTTCTCCCTGTGCTATATTTAACTAATTCAATTAAGAAGATTAAACCTGTAAAGTAAATACATGGTATTCAATTGTTTAGCTTTTTGCAAGTGAAGAATTCCTATTGAAATGGATTCAGTGCAGTCCTTCAGTCCACTGAGTTGCTCTTTTTCCTGTCGTGTATCTGCAGCAGCTTAATCCCAGTCTCTCATACAAAGGATCAAGCTGTCATGAAGCTGCTCTCCTCCTTCTTATTGCATTCCCCCAAACCATCTGAAAAGCAACAGAAGTGACAGTGTCTCTGTAGTGGTTCTAAGACAAATCTTTTATTCCTTTTCAATGTGTCATAAAAAAGAAAAGACAAAGAAAGTACCCAAAGAAAAAGTCATTTTCTTCCCTTCAGTTTCTGACAGAAGTTTGGGGTTTGAAGTTCCTATGGATTTTTCTCTGACAATATGGAAATGCTGTTTTGTGTGTAGATTATTAGTCTGTCTTCCTATGTAGATTATTCTCTCATTTTACATGTATTAGCAAGAATCGAACTGTTAAAAATGAAGTAACAAGCAAGAGATACAAGTGAAAAATAGTTTGAAGATTAGCCCCTGGTTTGGAAAGATTATTCTCGTAATCATCTTAAAGTCCCTTCCACTGTCTTCTTACCTTCCATGCAGTTTTGTTTTTCTTTTAAGTCTTTACTTCCAATGCAGTAATCTCTGTCTTTATCCTATTTCCCCTGGTTTTTTTTCTCCTCTTTTTATTTAGTATTTATTCATTGATGAATAAAATTTATAGGATGCCCATCTTACCTGAAGGTAACTCTGGGTAACCTATATGGCTGCCCATTCCACCAAAGTGATTCTGGGCAGTATACAAAGTTTAAAAATAAAAATAGCAGCAGCAAGGCCAAGAGAAAGTTTTTCACTGTTTCTGCTACACCAAGGGAAATATGTTAGTATACTTGTTAATGTCTGTTTATGAAAATGATTTGTGTGTTGAGGAATCAATTAATTTTGAAAATGAGGGCACCATTTTGAAGTTGTACATGACTTTTTTAAGGTGGGATGTCTTTTTTTCTGTATACGTTTTAATAAGAGGTGCAGTTAACTTATACTTCAGGTAAGTATGGTATTTATAGTCCAGTTGAGTGGCACAGTGGCCTAGATGTGAAGATTCTTGCCTCCCACTCAGAAAATTGAGAGTTCAATCCTAGACAGCAACAGATGTTTTTCTATCAGGATGCAAGGAGAAAATATTTGCTACAAACACTGTATAGGCATCAGGAAAGGCATCTAGTTAGTAAATGCTAAGCTCCATTTAATTGCCCAACTCCACTCCAAAAATAAGGGATTAAAGGATTGTAAAAAGAAAACAAATTATATTTAAACTCCATTGAATTCTTCTTTTGGAGAAGACTCCTGAGAATACTATGGATAGACAAGAAAACAAGCAACTGGATTATTGAACAAATAAACCTTTTCACTTGAGATACACATGAAGAGGTTCAAATTATGTTGTTTCTGAGACACAATATGAAAAAGCTCTCCAGAAAAGGGTTTAATACTGGGAAAGGTGAAGGAAAGGGAAAAAGAGGATGATCAACAACAAGGTAGATGGACTCATTTACAGTGGCGATGAGTGCACTAATAGAACACCTGAAACACCAGTTTAAGAGTGGATCGACATGGAGAAAATCTATTTATGTGCTAGGAGTTGAAAATGACTTGATGGCACATAATCAATCAGTCACTCAATCAAATTCTGCTGGAGTAAACTATTTACTGTATTTTAGTGCATAATATGCCTCTTTTGCAACAGATGAAAAGGTATAGTCTATAGAATGCAGGAGGGGGCAGGATCAATGTGATATTTGAAATGTTCTTTTTCAGTGCTTTGCAGCTAGAACTCTACATGTCCTCATTTAATTACAATAAAGGGTAGAACCCTGTCCTAGGTAAATTATGCGCCAGGTCAATCTGAGGTGACCTCAGTAGGAATCTGTTTGTGATTTGTAATGATAAGCCATAAGAATTTTCCTGGACTTTTCTTTATTAATTATATTTATGAGATAGAGATGCATGCACACATGCTTTCTGGTAAGTCTCACCTATGCTAAACAATTGTTTTTGATTGTCTTAAATTTTAATGTTTGAGTGTAATATAAGCTTTGTTTCCCCCTCATTCAAATGAGCGGGGAACAGTTTCTTATTCAATCAGTCCACAGTCTTTCACAAAGACTATTCACAAAATGGATAGTCAAAGTGCTGATGGAATCCACAATATGCTGATAATATTTGTATCTACATTTTGAGACTTTCCTGACATAACTCTTGTTTTATTGTGTTTTGAACATTTTCTTTCCAATACTGCAATTTCATTATGAATAATCTTACATTTATATGCAAATACTGCATCTACTTTTGACCTGAAAAATACATACAGATAGCTCTTGACTTAATACCATTGTTGAAGTTACAATGGTGCTGAACAACTGATGGTTGCAACCTGTTCTTTGAATTCTTGCCATTCCACCATCCCCACAGTCATGTGATTACAATCTGGGTACTAGGAAACCAACTCACACTTATGACTGATTGTAGCACCTGCAATCATATACTATGCATTTACAAACTTTGCTGCCAGTTTCCCCAGAGAGTCGATGGGGACGCTGGCAGGGAAGTTTGCAAATTATTGGCATAAGTCTACTCCTCTAGTCACCTCCTCCAGACTGCCTGTGTTTATTCTATACCTGCTTTTTCGCATGCACCTATTATGCTGTGCTTCACACCCAGAAGCAGCATCTTCCTGCTGGCCCATTTGAAAGTTGCCTAGGACTTTCAACTTCTTTCCAGTTATCCCTTTGATTCGGTGGTGGGAAGAAGGTAGGAGGTTGCCTCACCTAATGACATGTGACTCAGTTAACAATAGAAACCAGGACTGCAGGGATTGCCTTCGCTAAGCAATGGAGTCATGCTTTACAACCTCATCTTTTAGTGATGGACATTCCAGTTTCAATTGCTGTTATAAGTTGAGGCTACCCGCAGAATACTCTGCCTCCTTTGGAAAATAATGCAATCTAATAATGCTTTGATACCTTGATAATTGCATCCTAAGTGACTATATAGCTGATAGAATTGAAACAGATAACAATTTTATTTTAATTTATTTCAGATTAATTTAATCAGAGTTTGTAGGTAATTATTAGGCTACAATTCCCTTGTTTAAGAAGTAATTATAATTCTAAAAAATCTGTTTGAGTTTCATTTAGATTTTTTTTTCTATCCAAGAGGATCATAACATTGATGGAATATCTATCAGTTTACAAGTGAATGTAATTAAAAATAAGTCTTTACTATTCTCTGAATGCAGGGACTAAAATAACATTGGAATGAGTTGTTTAAATATAAAATATCAATGTGAAAAACTAGTTCTTAAAATATAGGGAATAAAGTCAAAACCTGTTCAGTTCTGCATAGTTTTGCATGATTTTAATTGAATTAATGGCTATTGGAATTAGACAAATTAGTACTCTGAAGCATGATTGATTTTAGTTACTGTAAGTCCTGACACTCACATTTTAAGCACTGAAACAGAAATATATAAGTGCCTTCAACAAATGAATATTGTAGGTAGTAGTGACAAAAATAAATATAACAAATCATAAATATGTTATTTATTACAAGATACTAATGAGAGAGAGAAACAATTCCTTTAATTCAAATTGCAAAACAGTTGCTTGTTGCTTCTTTCCCACTAAAAGCTGATGACATTTTCTGCATTGCTTAAAAGACAGTGCAAATTAAAGAGAGGTGGAATAGCTTTTCTCTAGAAATTGTGAGGGCTCCATCACTGGAGATTTTCAAGAAGAGATTGGAAAGCCATTTGTCTGCAATGGTATAGGATCTCCTGCCAAGGGCAAGGGTTGGACTAGAACACTTCCAAGGTTCCTTCCATTCCTATCATTCTAGGTTCCAGGTTTCTAAACATATCGAGGAACCAAGAAATGGTATCCTTTATTGTTTTCTTGCTGAAAAGAAGTAAGGAAAATATTGCCATCACCAGCCCTTTCACTTTTTTAACCATTGTGAACATATGCTTGTTTATGTTCAGTTCTTAGAATTGTCTTACTAAATAAAACAGTAGGCATATTGGAATCATAACTACATTTTCCATGCCATTAATATATTTAATAACTTCTAATTAAAGCAATGGTACAGTTTTGTACAGAGAAATACAGAAAAACAAATATGACTTAACTATCTTTACTATGGCCAAAAGATTGATACTGCTGCATTGAAACTGAAAAGGTGTTTGAACCAGACTTGGGCATGAACTCCTCCACCACTCAGTGCCTTTTTAAAGAAGCCATGTGTTTTTCTGGTTTTAGAATAGTTATACAATCCAACATAATACACATCTGATTTAATAATAATGTGACACCTGATTTTAATAATAATGTGACAAATGAGTTCAACAAAGTACATATTAATTTGCTATCAGTAGCATTGGTTTGATATTTAACCTCAAACAAAAAGTTGTAAATAATTAATATAACAGGTACATGCTGTTCTATCGCCAGGACAAAGCAGACTCGAATACTGGAGTTGAAATCAGCTCTTTATTAGCAACCAGTAACTTCAACTGAAGTCGAGCCGCGGCAGCCCTTTTTATAGCGGCTGCTCGCAGCTCGTAACCAATGGCATGTGTTTAAACTTCCCGCCGCTTATGCGGCCAATCGGAACCCGTTGTTCTTAACCAATCGTTACGCTGTGTTAACTAACCAATAGGAATGTAGTATTAGAAGTCTATACGTGAATACACTACACATGCCAATTATGGACATATACAAGATTATTTTATGTTTAAGTTGCACACTTAAGAAAAAACATTCGCATGCCTATTTTTCCAAGGCATTAATAAATTATGTTGATATTAAACAACAGCTGTTGTACTACATTATTTTACATATTTCGTTAACCTAGCATGTATATTTACTTTTTAATAGTTGCAATTTCATATTACATTGTGAACATGTACAGTTCTTGAATTTGTGCATGGAAAAATAATTTATGAATTAGAATCATACAAAGTTCTTGGAAAATAATCTGTCTGATTTGTGTATATTTACAAAGCTATTTTAAAATAATAGCTGGTATAGATAGGGTTTTACATGTCAGCAAACATCTAGCTATTGTTAGTGCATATATCCGGCATCATGAATGCTTTTAACCAAGTTATTAAAATTTTCCATGACAATATCTTAAAATGAGCATCATTAATTAAAATTTACATTTTAAAAAAGGAAGACTATTGTAATACTAGAGGCCGAAATAATATAAGGTGTCCTCTTTTGATTATTACTTTTTCGGCAATCATTTAAATTTACTGAATGAATGACTGGTAGTATGAACAGTCTTTTGAAATCCCAGCCATTGCAATGTCCCACAGTCATGTGATCAAGATCTAGGCACTCAGCCTGGATTTTTGACCATCAAAATATCCTATGGTCACACAATCATGATTTGTGACATTTCCTTCTGGTTTCCCACAAGCAAATCCCACAAGCAAATCCAATGGGGAAGCTGAAAGCTGAAGTCATGATCATGCATAATCCTCACTTGATGACTTAATGATGGGCTGTATTGCTTAGTAATGAAAATTCCTATCCCAATTACTGTCATTAAGTGAGGACAGCCTATATTGGGAAAAAAAATTAAAATAATATTTTTAATTTTCCTTTACACTTCTGATATTATGATAGACCTGAATGGATGTGTGTGCTTGTATAATAACAGTATATTTCATCAAATTTGTCATAAAAAATCTTACGAGTCAGCATTCAAGTCAGACTATTTCAATATTTTGTTTTGGTTGCAGAAGTAGCAGAAATGTTATATTCACAAGAATATATTGAAGAAAGAGATATTATTGTTTGAAGTGCATTGCTCTTCTGCAGAATGTAATTTAAATGATATTGATTTAACCCGAAGTGCAAAAAATTGTTTCTATCCCCCTTCCCCTTTAAAAACTTTTGCTCACACAACAATCTGAAACAAATATACTCAAAAGTAATTTTATTTAACTTTTTTAACCACTTCCCCAACTGGCTCTACTGTTGTGAATCTAAAATAACTAAAACAAAGATAGCAGCACTGAACTTCAGTAATGTTGGTATAATTAAACAGAATCCAACCCTGTGTATTCTAGTGTAACAAATTATTCTACTGGATATTTATGTACTATTCCTGCAGGGAACAGCTAGAATCTGTATTTTATATTTTTTTTATTGAAAACTGCTTGCCATTTAGAAATTAAAGATTTTAACAGTGTAGCAGTGCAGTCTCCATTGTATATTTGAAAATATCAGCATGTATTTGACTGTTTCTAGCACAACTAGTTATTATCACAATATTATGGGGGGGAAAACCAAGGACATAGAAACTTGCATTCAAGTTGGGAAAAGAAGTGTAATATATTCCTGTTGTAGTTGCATCCCTTCCAGGGTTTTTAAACAACACCTATAGACTTGGTTTTTTGTTTTTTTGTTTAAACTAAACTGTTTTTTCATTTCACTCATATAATTTGCTCACTGTGTCTTCTGGACTGTCTTTTAAAAAGATAGCAAAATTTCAGTATGAATGGTATGTATGTGTATGAGCAAATATATACATATGTGTCTGCTTTATTACTTCTTTATAGATATGTGCCTCAGTGTTTGGACTTGGAAGTTAAACAGGATTTGGACTTACATGGGAGACCTGTTCTGTAGAGTAATGGGAGAGGCACTGGTAAACCATTTCAACTTACTGTCAAGCCAAATGCATAGTTTTGCCTAGTTGTCATAGGAGTTCCAATTCAATCTGAAATACGGGTGTATTTCATATAAATACACTGCATTTTCTTCACTGATGATGTAAAGCTATTCAACACTACAGACAATACTGCTACCCTTCAAAAAGACCTTGACAGAGTTTGGATCATCAACAAGGTCTTGACTATTCAGCCTGTATTCTATTTTCTGATTATTATTTTTTTGCCAATATGTAGGACAGAGCAAAATAGAGTCCTGCAGCACCATACAAGGCAGAGCCTTAGGAAACTCAGGAGCCTCATGTGCTAACTTGGGACAGATCCATGATAACCATGACAGACATGTGATCCTAAATTACTACAGCCCCCCCAAAATAGTTGAAGTATCCCAGAACCGTAAGCCTAGGGAACTCCAATACCAATTTGAGAATGAGTTTCAGACTTTGGGATGTGATACTTCCATGTAACAGGGGAAGAAATAAAGCCCCAGCACTCTCAGTTATATCTTTAACCCCAATATCAGAAATAAGACTTCACACTCAATTATCTATTGAAGAGTGCCTATGGTCATTTACAGAGCTTCTGGTCTCACAATTCCAGTCTTCTTCCCCTATTTGGGTTTGTCGGTGGTAAAACAAAACCTGGACAGGCACATTTCTGAGAAGAGATTCCCTTGTCCGCTCTTGTTGAAGTATGTGGGATGTGAAAGCCATGTAGCTTTCCTGAAAGCCATGTAGCTTTCCTATATCCTACAAGAAGGAAAGTCAAAGAGCAGATGTTGTCTTTCTATGTGTGCCTATGAGTGCCTATGCATGCACACACTGGGAGAAAAAAAGCAGAAAGAAATGACCCAGACACAAAGTGGGTAGAACGGTGAGCAATCACAAGGCAGAAAGAAAATTATAAATTTTATGTGTTAAACAATTAGTGCCATTGGCTTTGGACTTCCAGCAGGAGGCTGGATTTGGAAGTTAAAAAATATTGGGAAAAAATGGGAATGGCAAACCATTTTTGTACAATTATCAAGAAATGGATGTATCTATGAAATCATTATGAGTCACACTTTATTCAAGGAATTTTTACTTTTATTTATCCAAGTTTATTGTATATAGTATGAATCCTGCATTCTAATACAAAGGGATGGATAAGATGGCAGATTTAGATAAATGACACCTCTGTATGTTGAACAAAGGACAAGAAAATTATAAACAGAGGGAAGGTACTGTTGATATAAGGGTTATATAATAGGTATATAAAGAAATTTGCATGAAAAGAAAATTAACCAGTTTACAATACCTTGGAAATTAATGAGAAATAAAATAGAAAGGTTTTGATAAAACTGATCTGTAATAAAGGAATCAATATCAGGAGCAATAAATTCAAATTTAAAATCTTCAAACTTCAACAATACTCTAGATCAGGTGTAACTTACACTGTTGCATACTAGCATATCAACCAACACTGCTCCTTTCCATTTGCCCAACTTGTATTTACAGAGTGAAGTTGTTGCTATCAGCATCTCTCTCATAATTTCTTGAAACTGACTTGTTTAATGTTGAACAACCATAGTGTCTTCTTTATTCAGAAACCAAGTAAGTTGTATTGTTTTTCAACATTGCAAATGGGAGTTTTGTTTTTTTCTAACTATGCTCGCACAGGTTTCAAACAAATAAATATCTTTTATAGAGTCTAAATGGAGAAAAATAAGTTAAGGAAATTATCCATAAGTCACAGAGATGTATTAGTAGTGTACAACAAGCCAATATCACTCCATTAATTTTGCTCTGTGTTTAGGTCAATCAGAATTAAAAAACTGTTTAGGAAGCTGCAAATGTTTGGTGTTTTTTTATAAAGTATACCCCAGGGGTGAAATTCAAATTTCTTAACAACTGGTTCGATGGGTGTGGCCTAATTTGTGGGTGTGGTTTGGTGGTCATGTGACTGGGTGGTCATGGCTTATATATTATAAATATTGATGTAAATATTGATTTATTTTATTTAAAAAGAGCAACTTTTAGCCAAAAGCAGGCAAAGCAGGCAGGCTGAGTTGCTCACAGAATCACAGATTCACTTAAAGATCTGCGATTGGCTAGCTCAGTCTGTCACATGAAATTTGCTTGCAAGCAAACACATAAAATTTGCTGGGAAGCAAACTCACAAAATTAACTCACAATACACCATGTATGTAAATATTTTTTTTAAATTAAATAAAGCACTTTTACCGAAAAGCAGGCAAAGCAGACAGGCAGATTGAATTGCTCACAGAATCACAGATTAATTTAGAGATCTGTCTATTTGCAATCGGCTACCTGGGTCTGCACTGAAAAGCTTTCGTCCTAAGGAAGGTTCAGCTCTGCTTTTAGATTAGCTAGAGAGCAGGAAAGCCCAGGATTTCCTACTTTCTAGTGAATCTAAATCTCCTGGCAGAGCAGAACAGCTGATGGTCGGGGGAAAAAAGGAAAAATAGCAACTTACCAAACCAGGCAAGTTGGATGGCTCGCATGCCAGGTAAGGAGTGAGTGGGAGGAGAGGGGTGGGGCCAGCCATGGAGCGATTTGCCAGTTCTCTGAACTGCGGACAATCATGTGTGCAGCGTTTGCAAGAAATCATCAGCTGTGCTGCCTGGACAGCTGACAAGCGCTGTGCTCAGGTGCGCAGCATTTGAAAATCCTCTTGTTTCCTGCTTTTTCAACCTCAGCTGTGCCGTGCAAAGCAGCTGAGGAGGGAAAAGCAGGGAATAAAGGACAGCCTAGAGCTCGGGTAGGCTGGTGGGTCAAATATCAAACTGGTTTGGTGTCAGCTGCTCTTCGCAGCTACAGGTTCTATAGAACCGGGTCCAACCGGTAGCATCCCACCCCTGGTGTACCCCAACTTCAGTTAGCCCACACATGCTTCTAAAAATAACTAAATAAATAAGGTATCACTTCAAACAGAAATATAATGGTTTGATGCTTCATTTTTCCAGGATATGTTTTTTTATTTTCCAGTGTAGTTTTTTGCCAAACTGTTTTATGATTATTTTCCATCAAGGTCTACTCTTATCCTATCCTATCCTATCCTATCCTATCCTATCCTATCCTATCCTATCCTAATCATCTAATCTAATATAATCTAATCCAACCCAACCCAATCCAAACCAATCCAACCAAATCTAGACAACAAGAAGAAAAAGAATATTCTTTAAAAAAATAGAGGTATTTTTAAAATATAGCCTCATTTCTCAGTACAGGTTCTTACTGCATCTTGTGCCCATTGAACAGTTATATTTAGTAGTAAACCTAAGGCACCCTCTTCAATTCATAAATTATCATTTAGAAGAATAAAGCCCTCTCGTTTCCTTTCAAGTAAATATGCTAATGTGTCTTTAATTGCACATATCCCCAAAGCCTAAGAAAGTTAAGTTGCTCTTATAAATTATGTGGAAGAAATCTGAACTTTTTCCAATTCCATTATTTGTGTCTCCATTTCAAATGAAATTGGCTGAAAATAAACCAAAACAATTATATACAAATCTGATTGTTTTTATAAAATACATATATTATTTTTCTTCAAAGTTTCCATTAGTCTGTCTTCTATTTGCCACCATCCATCCATCCATCCATCCACCCACCCACTCACCGATCTATCTCATTATGCTAATATTATAATAAAACAGTTCTTATGAATAACTTGTAGTATTCACTATATTTACTAGTTTAAGAAAAAAATGTGAACCATTTTCATCTACTTTAGGAAATAGGAGGTTTGACAACATGCATTTGTCTGCAAAATGCAATGTAATATCTGATGAATTATGTTTTCCAATGAAAATGTATTTCTTACTGAAAGGACATTTAGCTCTGAAAATGAAATAAACTTTCTCAGAAGGTCTATTTTTTCATAGAATTTTGGATTTTCCTTCTCTCATAATCTTTTAAAATACATATCAAAGTATTTTATCAGAGCTTTCAGGGAAACTTTATTTTATTGAAAAGAAAAAGTTTTAATTGAAGGATGAGGAATGAAGCAACTCCACATTTTATATTTCTTTCATTAAAGTGCCTGCATCACAACTGTATGTCAAGTCAAAGTTTATTTCAGTCAAAGATCAGTATAGAATAAAGCAATTAAAAATCCTTTGAAAATAAAAGAACCACACATGCAAGCTAAAAGTGGAACATTATTGTTACTATTGTTACTACTGTAAGATACACTTCTAAGGCTAAAAGACCAGAATATTATTTATGTAAAACAAAGATGTAAAGCTAAAATTTTAAGATAGTAGAAGTAGAAATATATTCTAAAATAGAATAAAAGACATCGATGTATCTATCTATCTATCTGTCTGTCTGTCTGTCTGTCTGTCCATCTGTCTGTCCGCCCATCCGTCCATCAATCCATCTATCCATCTATCTTCAGTACTGTTGGCAAGTTAGGCATAGTTATATTGAGGGAAGGGATTAAAGTTATTGGATGTTGTAAAAAGGCTTTATATTTTTGTCACTATGAAAATGTTATATTACCGGTAGATAATATTCATAACCACTTCAAGAAAGTTATATCTGGTAAGAGATTTCTCTCCACTGTTCTCTACTGTGGAAACATATGTGGAAAGAATGAAGTCTCTACTGTGGAAAGAATGAAGAAGTGCGCCCAGACGGTTCAACGTCGTGCCCATCCCCACGGTCATGAGGCAGTCCCGGCTCACGATGGTTCGGCCATGTGAGTCGCGCCAAGGAAGAATCCATCATCAAATCTGCGATGAAGGTGATTGTCAGAGGAAGCGAGACCGCGTGGTAGACCTAAGCAACGCTGGATGGACACGATCAAGGCCGATCTAGAGATCGCGAAGGCAGACCCGACATACGTGGCAGACAGAGAGGCGTGGAAGCAGTACTCAAGGACATTAGCGGACCTCGCCAGAGCGCGAGACAAACGCTGAAGAAAAAGAAGAAGAAGAAGTTCTCTACTGTGGAAACAATCTGTCACTGCAACAATGAAATACAAGGCTTAGAAAATCTCTGAGATTTTAACAACCAGGAATTTGAAAAATCATATAAGTAAACGTTTTTCAAAACAAAACATATTACTGTGAATTAATTGAATTGTAGCTCACTTGTCAATGTTCATATTATATCAAAGAAATTTATATCAAAGCCATAATATGGGTTTTTTTTTTGTAGGGATCGCAGGTTGCTATACAGCCTATGAAGTGGTTTGTTATTGTCACAGGGATTGAAGTCCATTTGGGTATTGTGTTCAGTATTTTAATCCTATAAGCCAATTGGAGCCATTGTGAATGAGATAGGCAGCCATATACATTTATTTTAAAAATAAAATAAATAATATTATGGAGTTATTGGTGTCTAATGCCTTTTCAGCAAATATATTGTTGCTTCCAATATAAATTAATCTACTGTATTTAGAATTTAGAATGTCTCTATTCTTCTAAATATCTAAGGGTGGAATGGTCAGGTATAATCACACAGATAGAGCCCCACTATTGTGTCACATAAAGGCTGTTTATAAGGCTATTTATTACTTTGGTAATCTTTGTATTAGGTCCTGCCTGTATAATTGGAATAAATTATAAAGTATTTCATGTAATCTATTAAATCAGGGGTCGCCACCTTTTGGACCTCAGGGACCACCAAACTCATAATTTTAAATATTGCGGACTAGAGACCCTGGGAAAATCTCCAAAAAAGTCTGCAGGAAAATTATCCACCCCATTTTCCTACTGATCAATTATTCTTTATTTGGGATCGCAGGATACCTTCTTCAGGATACCTTCTTCTGGAATTCAATGAGGAAGAAGAGTGGCAGTATTGTCCTGAAATTTGTTTCTATCAAATTGACATGATAGTCACCAGCACTGAAGCTACGAAAAAAGATAAAGGGGGAGAGAGACATGTTTTCTTGAGAAGCAACTATTTGTCTCATAATTTTTGAATCAAATAGGCTTGGAAGAAGTGATCAAAATATGCCTTCCAACTTTGCTATCTTAATATTGCAGACCATATTTTCAAGGGCTTTAGTGCTAGTTATCTTGATGACATGCTAGTTATCTTGATGATATGCAATGCCATGAGAAATTGACATTTAAGTGTTAAATACACAATTAACCCTCAATTTATATAACCATCACATCAATGCACAACCAACAAACAATGGGGAACTTGGAAAAACAAAGAAATTCATCAGGGGAGCAGGAAAAAAACTCTTGTCTTTTGCAAAGAATTTCAGTTAAAACCATATGCTATGGTAAATTTTCTTGACATTATTGTGGGTGCACTCCTTATTTAAACTAAGTATATGCATACATATAGTTTTTTTTCTTTATCTTTATCATTGACGTGATCTGCCTTGTTACTATAACTCCTTCATTCTTTTAATGTTTTAATTTCTTATATAGTTTGTGATTAAATGCACGTCTTCTGTTGTTTCCATAACTTATCCAAATATCAAATATTACCTTTTCTTTAACCACTCATACCAAATGTTCCATATTTCATTATAGTCACTATCTTGTTTGTTTTTTAACATTTTGTTAGGCTATCCATCCTAGTGCATTCATGTATTTTTTAAATTACCATATCCTCTGAAGGAATGGAAGACAGTTTCCAGTTTTGTGTGTAGGTTATTCTAGCCGCAGTTATTATATGCAAAATTAAATATTGATATTTTTTCTCCATGTTTGAATCTATCATACTTAGCAGAAAGGTTTTGGGTTCAAGTTTTAAATTTTGTTTTGTTATATTTAAAATCCAATTTCTAATATTTCTCCAAAATTTCTGAGCACATGAGCAAGTCCACCACATGTGAAAATATGTTCCTTGTGCATAGTTACATTTCCAACAATTGGGTGGTAGGTTGGGAAACATCTTATCCAGTCTTGCAGGAGGTAGGTGCCAGCGATGAACCATTTTATATAAGTTTTCTTTATATGAGACTGACATGGGTAATTTGTAATTTGTTTGCCAAATGTGTTCCCACTTATCTAATTCAATACTATGACTCACGTTTTTAGCCCAAATTATCATAGATTCTGTAACTGTTTCTTCTTTTAATTTGTAGTCAAAAAGATATTTATATGTTTTACTAATTGTTTTCTTTTCCTCTCCTAGCCATATTTTATCTAATTCTTGTGGAGACATATTAAAGCCAAATTGTTCTCTATCTTTTTTATAATGGGTTTGTATTTGTGCAAAGGCCACCATGGTATCTCCTTTCCTTGAATTTGTATTTGGTTCCTATTTTTAAGCTCTCCAGTGTCATATAATAAATCTTTATACCTAACAATATTTTCATAATCATTATTTCATAATCATACATTTGGATGTGTAACTGCTTCCAATGTAGATAGCCACAGTGGAACCTTTGGGTAGTGGTTTTTTAAAATATTTCCCCAGATATTAAACAACACATTTCTTACATGGTGCCTTTGGAAATATGAATGTTGTTTAGATTTTCCATCCCATATGAAGGTGTGCCAGCCAAGTTGGAGATCAAAACCCTCTAATATTAATAATGTTCTATTTTCTAATTTAACCCAATCCTTAAGCCAGTTTACTATAGCAGCATCATAATATAATTCAAAATCTGGAAGGCCAAATCCTCCTTTTTTTCTTGGCATCCTGTAATAGTTTATATTTCACTCTGGGTTTTTTCCTCTGCCATATAAATTTAGATATACATTTATTTAATTCTACAAAAAAATTCTTTTCCAACTTGATTGGCACTGTTTGAAACAAGAACAACAATTTTGGCAAAATATTCATTTTACTATTGAAATACGTCCCAATAGCGATAACTTCAATTTGACCCAATTATCTAAATCTTTAACTATTTGCGTTATTAACTTATCATAGTTATCTTTTTTAATCGACAAACATCTAGCTGTCAACCAGATCCCTAGGTATTTTACTTTATTTACCACCTGCATACCTAATTTATTTGCTAGTTCTTCCTTCTGCTCCTTTGTACAGTTTTTTGTTAACACTTTTGTTTTTTCTTTGTTAATTTTTAACCCTGCCACCTTTCCATATTCTTCTATTTCTCTTAGTAGTATAGGGCTCACTTCTACGGGTTCTTCTAATATAAATGCCATATCATCGCCAAATGCCTGGAATTTATATTCTTCTTTTTTAATTTTTACTCCTCTAATCTCTTGGTTTTGTCTAATTTGTACTAATAGAGTCTCTTCTGCCAATATATACAATAGGGGAGCTAGGAGGCAGCCTTGTCTTACTCTCTTATTTATCTTTATGGTATCTGTATTTTCCCCATTTATTAATATTTTTGCAGTTTGCATGTTATTAATTGTCTTAATGAATCCTATAAAATTTTCACCAAATTTCATGCCTATGAGTTGTTTAATAAGGAAGTTCCAATTCAGGTTGTCAAATGCCTTCTTTTATCAATGCCATTGTCTTGGTTGAGTATACTTCATAATATTCTAATATAGCTATAATGGTTCTTGTATTTGTTTTTATTTGCCTACGGGGAGGAAGCCATTCTGATCAGTGTGGATACTTAATACTCTCTTTAATCTTTCCACCAATATTGTGGCTATTATTTTGTAATCTACATTTAAAAGTGATATTGGTCTATAGTTTTGAATTTTTTGTGGGTCTGATTGTTCTTTATAAATAAGGGTAATATATGCTTCCAACCATGATTTAGGCATGTTAGCATTCTCCAGGGCTTCATTGTACAAGTCCACCAATATCTTCTCTATTGTTTCTTGGAATTCCTTATAGAATGCTTTTTGTGTTCCGATTACCTTCCTAATTTTATTTTTTATTATTTTATTTTATTATTCAATATATTTTATTATTCAAATTTTGTTTCTCTTCATCAGTAATTTCGGGCAAGTTCTTTTCATTCAAGTATTGATCAATAGATTATTCTGGTATTTCTTCCTGTTTATACAATTTCATAAAAAACTCCTTAGCAATTTCTTTCTTTTCTTGGGTCTGTGTGCATAATTTCCCTTCCTGATCTTGGAGAGCTATGATCATTCTCTTTTCTTGTTGTTTTTTTTAAATTTTATGGGCTAACCACATCCACGGCTTATTTGCATTTTCAAAATAATTTTGTTTTGCTAATTTAATTTTTCGAGCCAGATCTTCCTGTACATTTAGATTTATCTTATGTTTTACCAGATCTATTTCTTTCTTAATGTTTGAATTGTTCAGGTCCTTTTATCTACTTGTTTCCAAATCTTTCAGTTTGTCCCTCCATATATTTTGTTGCTGTCTTTTTTCTTTATTCTTTTTAATATTGTAAGCAATAGTTTGAGCTCTCGCATAGGCTTTGGTCGTATCCCAAAGATTCTGTAGGGAGGTATGTTCTCTTTTGTTTTTTTCAAAAAATACATTCAATTCTTTCTTTATCATTTCAATATATTCTTTATCTCTTAGTATGGTATTGTTAAATGTCCATCTTCCAATTTTTCTCTTTCCTTTCCATTTAATTTGAATGGGATTATGGTCAGCCCATAGGTTTGGCAAAATCTCAATATTTTCAATATTTTCCATTAACCCAGGGTCCATCCATATCTGATCTATTCTGGACCAAGAGTGGTGGGGGTTCAAAAAAAAGTATATTGTTTTTTATTTGAGTTTAATTCTCTCCACACGTCTTTCAAGTTAAGTTCTCTTACCATATTATTAAAAGACAAAGGGAGTATTATCCTTTCCTTTTTGGGGTGGGTGGGTGGGTGGGGAAGTTCTATAATCTTTATCTTTGTCTGGGACTGCATTATAGTCCCCTACAATGCATTCATTAGCATACTCAAATTCTATTATCTTACGTTGAAGCCTATTGTAAAAGTATTTTGGTTTGTATTCGGGGCATATATTGTGACTAATAACATCTTTTTCTGATTTACATTTATTTCTATAAAGAGCATTCTCCATTCTTGATCTTTGTATATTTGTATATCCCCCCCCCCTCTTTTTTTTTTTTTTGCAAGTGCTGAATACATTTTACCCAAATTTATTTTCTTTAAGAGGTCTGCTTGGTTGTCTGGAATATGCACTTCTTGTATACAAGTTATGTCAGTGTTTTGTTTTTTGAGTTTCTCTAATATCTGTTTTCTTTTTGATGATAAATTTAAACCATTGATATTGACTGAAAATAAAGTGATTTCTCTATCAGTGTCACTGACTGTGTGAGGCATTTCTCATTTCATTCCTTGTTCTAGGCTCTCTTCTTAGTCTGTTGCCTTCTCCTTCTTCTCTAAGATTTTGGGGTTCAGAGTGTGGAACAGATTCTTTTTCTCCGGAGAGTTGTTCCTCTTGGCTTCTCATATTTAAGTCGTCTCTACTTTCTTGTTCTTCCTCGGGTCCTAGGTGTCATTCACAAAATTCCTGTGCTTTTTCAATTGTATCAATTTTGTATTTTTTGTCCTGCCACGAAACTAAAAGCCCCTCTGGGGTGAGCCACCTAAATGGAATACCATTTCTAATAAGTTGAGTTGATAAAAACTGGTAGCCCCTTTTCTGCTCTCTAACTCTCCTGGTTATTTGTTTCAGTGTAACCACTTCATGATCTTTGTATACAAGTGGTTCATCTCTGGTCTTACTATAGAGCAGGTCTCGTGTTGTCTTCCTCACAAATCGAATGTGAACCTCTTGGGGTAGTCTATGTCTCCTCGCATAGTGTGTATATACTCTGTAGACCTCGTCTACATCATTTTCAATTTCCAGTTTGGGTTTCTGTAAGGCTGCCACTATCAGATTCGTCATAATTGCACATAAATCTTCCTTTCTGTCTTCCACCACATTTTGGAACCTAAGATAACATGATACCTTCTCTAGTTCAATGTGTAACATCGAATCCAGGAGTTCGCAGTAAAACACTTTCCAATTTTGTTCTGAATCCTCTAATTTCTTCTCCACCATCTCCGCTCTTGCCTCTACTAAATTTAATTTCTGTTCATTTTTTAATCACTTCTTCCTGCATCTTTCCAATCTTACTATTCAAATTTTGTATTTCATTTTTCACTTCCCCTATTTCAGTTCTCATCTCTGTTTTCATGTCTTCATGGTTCCTAGCTATCAATTTGTGGGTTTTTGTCATCATTTCCTGCATCATAGTGAGCGTTGTCTGTACTGTCTGCAGGCTTTGAGCTGAACTAGTTTTTTATGCCAATAACATTGCATCTATAGTTCTCTGCCCCATAGGTGAAGACATCGTTGTTGTAGTTTTCTTTCCTGATTTTACATTTGTAACTGATGTTGTCGCCATTTTAACTATCTGTAGCAGCTCTTTCCAATCTACCATCAACTATTCCTAGTAGAGAATTATCTTCTTTTCAGTTCAATAGTAATATTAATACATATATTATTATATTATTAATTACCAAAATTCTATTATAGAAATTCATAATCAGCTCTTATTTCTATTTTTACTTATTGAACTTATTCAACTATTACAATACGTAAGAGAATTCAATATTAATCAAATACAAATATATTTACTCACAGAATCAACAGTCTTATATGCTTAATTAATTAATTTGAAGCAGCCAATTCATTAAAGTAATTAAATTCTTATCTATATATAAATATCAATTAGTCTATTTCTTTAGAGTTCTTAATTATATGCTTATCTCAAAATAAAAATACCTAAGTTTCTTACTATATGATTATTATTTAAAGGTCTGAGTTCTATATATATACAACACACTTTCAATTGTTCAGTTATTCAAAAATTATTAACCAGTATTTTTAGTTCAATATTCTAACGCATATATATTTATATTATGTTTTACCAATATTATTTATTTACATTTATGTTTGACCAGTTGAGTGATGTCCATGATCTTCTTCTTCTTCTTCTTCATTTTTTTTTTGAAAAATACCTTATTACAGTTCTTAATTCGAGTTCAAAATGTCCTCTTTAAATTTGCACAGTCTCTTCCACCATTTTGTTTCTCCTTTCTGTTTTGGCTTCTTCTTCTTGCTCCTTTATTCTTTTTCTCCACACGGTCCCAGTTCCAGTTATAAAACTTAGTTTTCTTATTTCTTCTTCTTTTTTCATTATCACAGTTATCAGACAAATATTGCAATTATAAAGTTTCTTTCCTCAATCCTTTCCTTAAATCTTTCAAAGTGTCCTTTCAAGTTTTTACTCTCAGCTGTTCTTCCAATCTCTCTGTCTCACTTGGACACTGTCACTGTCACTTTCTCTTTCTTTCTTCCCACAGTTCTCAAACGTCAAACACCAAGAAATATAATTGTACAACCCACTTTTCAACTCCCAAGATAAAAGTTAACGCTGTTGTCTCACCCTTCAGCTCCTTCGTTTTCAGCACTCCATTAATCAGCATGAATTACTACCGTTTCTTTAGTTAGTACTCCTTCTGATGTTTCTGCCGCTTCGGTACACTGTTTGGTTTGGAGTTTCAATTTTCAATCTCTCTTTGTAGTATAAATCAGTATTCTGGAAATCTTCTTTAATTTCACCTTTCCACAACTCCAACTTAACTCCAACTTCCTTTCCACAACTTAACCGCACCAAACTTGATTGCAGGAAATACGACTTCAGCAATAGAGTGGTCAATGTCTAGAATACTCTACCCGACTCTGTAGTTTCTTCCCCAAACCCCAAAAACTTTAACCTTAGACTGTCTACCATTGACCTCACCCCTTTCCTAAGAGGTCTGTGGGGGCGTGCATAAGCGCACCAACGTGCCTACCGTCCCTGTCCTATTGTTTCTCTTATTCTTCTTTTATTTTTCTTATATGTACCCATTTCATGTATTCACAACTATGTATACACTTATACTTATTATTTTGTAAACAATTGGCAAATCAAATAAAATAAAAAAAATAAAAATAAACTCAATTTGCTGTTCTCCACTCTTTGCTTCCTTCCTTCTTCTTTAAGCTGCTGGGCTGTCACGTCTTTGGTTCCGATCTGTGCGATCTCCCTCTTCTGTTGTTGGTTTTCAGGGGATTCTCTTGTAGCCTCTGTGATCATGGCACCTCCCCGAGATCTCCAGGTCTTCCCCTTTTGTCTGTCTACCTCTCCGAGGTCCGACACACTCCTGGAAGCCACCAAACAGCAAAAATTGGATCCTTTCAGAGCGGTGATCCACTCCTCAGCTCCGCATCAATGCAGCGCCCAACCGGAAGAGCCCATTTCTTTTGGTTTCATAGGAATCAACCTTTTCACAGTGTGTATGGGGAAATTATGTTAATAATAGTGTTTAATTTCCTCTTATTGCTTTTCTATATTTCTAGTATGGATTAATTCTAGAAAAAAACTTGTAGTCATGGTTGCCAGTAATATATAGTCAGGGACTAGTCCTCAGTGAAGAAATAAGTATGTATTCAAAAATAATATTTCAGTCATTCTACAAAGGATGACATTCTCCTAAAATAGCAGTAGTGTTTAAATTTCTATCAGGGAAACAAAAATTTTAACATATTTTAAATAAAGATCCTGCACTGCTTATAAAGCTTATATTCCATTTATTAAGAGCCAGTTAATAAATATCTTCCTACACCACAGAACTAAACTTTCAAATTCTGCCAACTCACCCAACAGACAGGAAAGTCCTTCCCAGGGGTGGGATTCAGGTTTTTTAACAACTGGTTCTGTGGGCGTGGCTTAGTTGGTGGGTGTGGCTTGATGGTCATGTGACTGGGTGGGCGTGCCCAACTCAACATCACTCATGTCAAGGGGCACTTCTCCTCGCCTGGCCTCTCATGACAGTGGGGATGCTGCAATGGTCATAAGTGTGAAAATGGTCATAAGTCACTTTTTTCAGTGCCATTGTAAATTTGAATGGTCACTAAATGAACTGTTGTAAGTCAAGGATTATCAGTACAAAAATACAAAAAGCTTTGCTTTTAATTTCAATTTATGCCCTGAATGATAAACAAGAAGAATTCTATAGAAAATTACATTCAAAAGTAATTGAATTGGACTATGTTAATATTTGTATGACAGGAGATTTTAATGGAATAATTAATGACCGGTTGGACTATAAAACTATAAAACACAGAAAACAACAAAGAAAGTTAGAAAGATACTACCAAAAACTTCCTTCAAACAACAGAAGAATGTAATTTAAAAGATGCATGGAGAGAGAGAAATGTGGAAAGTAAGCAATATACTTTTTGTTCAAACAGGCACACATCCTGGTCTAGAATAGATATGATGTGGATGTCAGCAGAATTATTGACTAATGTATGACAAATTGAAATAGAAACAAGCACTTGGGCAGATCATAACCTAGTGTCAGTTATTTGGAAAGGACACAAGAGGAGATCTAGATGGACTTTAAATAATATGATACTGAAAGAAAAAGACTTTAAACAGAAAATAGAGAAAGAACTTGTTTTGTTCTTCAAAGAAAATAGAAAAGAGGATACATCTTTACAGAATCTCTGGGACATGATGAAAGCCTAGACAAGAGGTTTGATAATAGATTATACTAGGAGAAGAAACATAAAACAGAAAAAAGACATTTAAGACATTAGAGGATGACTATAAAAGACTGGAAAAAGATTTACAGATGTTCCCACAAAAAAAGACATTAAAAATAAAATGGATATAGGACTTCCGGTTTGCAACCTTTCGGCGGTGGCAGGGATTCGCGACCGCGCGACCCCTGCTGCGTTCACCGTCAAGGTTCCCCCGATCCATTTGGATCTGGGGGATATAGCTGCCCCGCAGAGGCAGCTTGAAGACAGGGGGATCCGGCAAGGGGTTTGGGGTGTCGCAAACCCCTCCCCAGCCGGCTAAACCCCCTTTTCCCGAGGCGGAGGAACGGCGGTCAGCAATGGCCACCACGAAGAAAGCTGCAGCCGGACAAGCAGGTGCAGGAGGGAGGAAGCTGAAAGAAAACTGACCTGGAATCTTGAAGGCTGCTAAGTATATATTGTTCCCTGTGAGAGTTTTAAGCTGCGAATATTCTAAAGGGGAAAGTTTTTTCTTTGTTCTACTCTCCTTCCTAAAGTGACAGCGGGAAAAAAACAAACCTTTTTGGCTGTGAGTGGAAAGGGAGAGTGAAAAAAAGAATTAGAGCAAAATTTGAAAATAAGGAGAAGATTGCCTAGAATTACAAAGAGTTTAAAAACTTCCAAAAAATATATTTGAAAAGGATTTGTGATTACTTTAACCCCAGAAAGAGAAAGTGAAGAAGAAGAAGGTATCTAAAAGAAATAGTCTGTTTGGATTGTTTGGTGACTTTGGAACCTTTGGAAATTACTTCTGATTAAATCATCTGGGTGGTTGTTTGGAAAAACTTTTTCTCTACACAATGGCATCATCTATGGATGAATTGGAACTTATATATCAAAAATTTGAAAGAGAAAAACAAGGAGGGGAAGATGGTCTTGACACTATTTTTCAATACTTGGAAATGGCGGTTTATATTTATGTGAAGCAGAATGAGGATGATGGGGACAAAGAAGAAGGAGAAGCCATCTTTGATGAACAAATTACTTTGACTGGAGAAGAGAAAAAGCAAGAGAAAAAGGGAAAAAGGTCTTTAAGATCTGGAAAAATAGCCCAAAAAGAGAAGAATAAGGTGAAAAGGGGACATTATGTTAAGAAACAACAGAAAGGGGGAAAGCAGAATAAAAGGGAGGTGGAGAGACAAGGGGTTAAAGAGGATAAGGAGAAGAAGAAACAAGAAAGAAAGGAAGGGATGAGAAGTCCAAATGGTGGGGAGCAAGATGTTAAGAAGCATTTTTTTTTAGAGATAATGGATAAACTTTATGGTTAAAGGGATTCTAGAAAGGTACATAAGACTGCATTTTTATATTTGTATTTAGAAGTAAACATAGAAAATTAGAAACAATATGTAACCTAAAATGTGATAAAATATTTAACATAAATTAGTGAAATTTTTGGTTAAGAAAAGGGAGTACTGTAACGAAACATAATTTAAGATTGTGATGTAGGGGGGGGGGTAATAATCTTTGAAAAGCATAAGTGTTCCCACAAAGGCATGATATTTAATTGAAATGGATAAAATGTTTAAGATATAAATGATTGTTAATATTAATGATTAGAATATGGTATACTAGCGAAATTTCTTGTGAAATGAGAATTGAAGTAGAAGAAGGAGGTACTTTTTAATGTAATAATGAGCTATAATATATGATGAGGGATATAAGATATAACTATGGAAAATAGGGCTCCCATAAAAGTATGTGATTTAATTGAAAAGTAATTATTTAAATGTTTAAGATATGAATGAATATTAATACCAATGAATAAATTTGTATTATTTTCGATAATATAGTATAATTTTAGAATGTACCAGACAGAATCCCAATATATGTCATGTGTTTTTATATTAAGTATTATAAATGTAGGGGAAAGAGATAAAGGCATCATACTCCATATAGTGTACAGGAGAAGTTTTTTCTTTTTTTTTAAAGAAGGAAAATAAAGGGCTGGCTGGAATAGAACAGACAAAGAATAATAAATATTATGATATGAATTGAGAGGAGATAAATAAAATAAAATAAAATTGAGAAAATTTAAAGGAGAGGAGAAGACATATAGAAAACTGAAAATGTTAATAAGATATGAAATGGTATGTAAAATGAATATGAATTTGAATTTGTGTCTGTACCAAGAGTTTTAACCCGGGACTAATCAACTTTCAGATAAGAGATTTTTTATGCTTTTATGTTTTGTTTTATGTGTATCTATGTATTGTTTGTCTTGAAAATAAAACTTGTTTTTTAAAAAAATAATGGATATAATTAAACATAAAATGGGACTAATGGAAAAAGTGGAATTAGCACAAAAAATTAAAAATGCTAAACAGAATTACTTTGAAGATGCAAATAAACCAGGCAGATGGCTAGCTTATAAACTGAGAAAAGAAAGAAAAGGAAGAAGAATTAGTCAATTCATAAATAAAGAAGGACAGGTTTGCTATGGAAATGAGAAGAAAAAAATTATACAAGACTACTACGGAAAACTGTACTTTCAAGAGAATATTCAAGAAGAAAAAGTTAAACAATATCTTCAGAAAGTGAACCTCCCTCAGATACCCAAAAACATTGAAACAATGTTAGAAGGAAGTATAACACTGATGGAATTAACAGAAGCCTTAAAAAAACAGAATGCTGGGAAAACACCAGGTCCAGATGGTTTGCAGTGGAATTTTACAAGACTTTTCAGGAAATATTTAATTTTCATCTTTTAAAAGTTATGAATGAAGTTATGTTAAAGAAAAGAATACCAAAAACATGGTCAGAAGCATACATTACACTTATACCGAAGGAAGGTACAGACCTACAGCAAGTTAAAAATTATAGACCTATATCTTTATTGAACTCAGACTATAAAATCTTTGCTTCAATTTTGCCAGAAAGACTAAAAAGATACTTAAATAATTTTATTCATTCTGATCAAAATGGATTTCTGCCAAAGAGACAAATCAAAGACAATGTGAGAATCATTTTGGATACTCTGGAATATTATGAAGCTCACCTTGAGAAGCAAATGGCCTTGATGTTTCTAGATGCTCAAAAAGCCTTTGACAATGTGAGTTGGCGATTTATTTTACTGCAATTGATACAAATGGGCTTTGGTAAGAAATTCATCCAAGCCATTGAAACAATATACCATGGACAAACTGCAAAGGTGATGGTGAATGGTTTAACAGAATCCATAGATATAAGAAAAGGGACAAGGCAAGGCTGTCCATTGTCACCTCTGCTGTTTGTGTTAACATTGGAAGTCTTGAATAGGAATATCAGAGAAGAAAAGAAATAATAAGAATGAAAATTAAAAAGGAGGAGTATAAATTGCAAGCTTTTGCAGATGACCTGGTATTTATATTACAAGACCCATTGGAAACAGCACCCAAATTAATAGAAAAAATAGAAGAATGTGGAAAAGTAGCAGGTTTGAGAATAAACAGACAAAAGAAAGATATTAACAAAGAATATGTTCGTGAGACGAAATAAAGCATTGGAAGAAATTTTAAAAATACAAGTCACGAACAAGGTTAAATATTTAGGGATTTATATTACACCAAGATGTAGTACGCTGAAGGAAGATAACTATGTTAAACTCAAACAGCAGATTGCGACAGATTTGATGAAATGGGAAAAATTGCAACTATCATTGATTGGGAGAATATCCACAATTAAGATGAATATATTGCCTAGAGTTTTATATTTATTCCAGACAATTCCTATTCGATTAGGGGTATTTCAGAAGACATTATATTCGTGAGGCATTGTTTTTGAACTGGAAGAAGATAAAAAGAAAATATTACTTAAAAATTCCAACATGGATATCAACTATTGAAGCTTTTTCTTATCCAATAATATATAAAAAGGAACAAACAGTTAAATACGGGGAGATATTGAATGAAAAGGGTGAACTTAAATCTATGCAAGTGTTGGAAGAACAAGGTGTAAAAATGAATTGGTTTTCATATTTGCAAATACAGTCTAGGTTTGATAAAGACTCTAAGGCAGAAGGTATTTACGACAAGTTGACTGATTTAGATAAAATTTTGATGGGTACTGATGAAAAGGTAATTTAAAAACTTTATGGATATCTATTAGAATTTAAATTGGAGGAGGTA
The DNA here is from genome assembly GCF_049901735.1 of Notechis scutatus. NCBI lineage: Eukaryota > Metazoa > Chordata > Lepidosauria > Squamata > Elapidae > Notechis > Notechis scutatus. Next base: position 95,477,113 of record NC_142010.1, on the reverse strand, counting down.
CAAGTCAAAGAAATGTTGATTGCTTGGGGGAAGAATTTTGGATATGGGATTGATTTAGAAAAATGGCAAAATTTGTGGTCTCAGAATTATAAAATGATAACGTAAACTGCATATAAAGAAAATTTGTATAAGATGTTTAACAGGTGGTACTTACCCCCGACGAGACTTGTGAGAATGTTTAAGAATAAATCAGATAAATGCTGGAAATGTCATCAGATACCTGGTTCATATTACCATATGTGGTAAACATGTTCGGACATGAAGAAATAGTGGACTAAAATCCACACATGGTTGGAAAAAATGATAAAACGACATATAGACTTTAAACCAGAGATCTTTTTGTTGGGAGTCATACCAGACATATACAATAAAGAACTGAAATATTTGATTGTAAATGTTTTAACAGTGGCTAGAATTGTATTTGTGAAGAACTGGAAAAATGACAAAATACCTATGCAGGAGGAAGTTATCAAAAAAATTATGGACTGTGCTAAAATGAGTAAACTGACATTTGAAATTAGAGAACAAGAAGACAAGCAATTTTATATGATATGGAATTTGTTTTAGTAGTGGTTGGATAAAAAGGCATGGTAATGTAATAGACTAGATAATTTTGTGATAGAAATTTAATAGACTGATATAAAACATAATATAGATATATATAACCACTGGTTGAAAGTATAACACAAATTTTAAGATAAAACTTGGAACATCTCATATAAAATGATGGAATAAATAGTTTAGTCATGGATGATTAATAACTGACAAATATACAAGCATATGTTAGTTCGACAATGTGAAGACTGATATAAGTTGTGAATAAATGACTACAAAAGGATAGCACAAAAGATATGTAACCAACTGACACACTGTATGTATATAAAATGGAAAACGGTTTTATGTTTTTATGTTTTGTATGTGTATGTTTGTTTGTTTTTTAAAATTTTTAAAAAAAGCTTCTTTGTTTGAAAAAAGCTGTCCTAAATACCAATCACTAGATTAAAAATACCTGCAAGCTGGAGTTACAAATCAGGCAGGGTGCCAGAGCACCTTGAGGAATGAAAATAGTTAAAATGCAGTGATTACGATCAAGCAGCCATCTCTTGCTCATAAAGTGAAACCCTTTAAATAGGTGATTTAAGCTCATCCTATAAAGCACACCCAGGAAAAGCAATCTTTAGATCCATTTGCACCAATTAAAAATACCAGCTGGTCTCACTCACCTCACAAGATAGCTGAAGGAAATCATCCAGATTTAAGGAAAGGTCACATACTCCCAGGAAAGGCAGTAAAAAAATCAGTGCCAACCTTGAATCCTGCCTCTTGGAAGTATACCCCAAAAGGACAGTGCAGATAGTACTAAAGCAATGAGGAAGACCCCTCCCCAGATAGAAAAAGAAACCATGAGGCAGGAGAAAGTTCAAACACAATACAAATAATTAAATCACAACAGTAACTGTTGCTTTTTGAAGCTGAATAGGGAAAATTATCCCATCAATAAACATAGGATTAAATGTCACCAAGCACAGAATTAACCTTCACCAAAAACTAGTTTTAGATCAAAACTCAGAAAGGGTATGTAAACTCACATTTGAATGTCACTCTTTCTAGCTAGCCAAGAAGCCTTGCTGAATGTCACTCATCTTGGTTCCCTGTCACTAAAAGCTTTGCCTCATTATTCAATTATTTCTTCAAAGTGCCCATTGTCCAGGGAAGTATTTGCTCCCAACAGCAGTGTAAAAATCTTAAAACAAGCCTTCCCCTTTAAGAAAGCCAAGCCCCAGAAGACAGGAAGTCTAGGCAAGAATGGCAAGAATGTAATAAGGGTGGAAAAAAAACAAAAGGAGATTGCTTCTAACTACCGGTTCTCCGAACTGATTAGAAAGTTAACAAGGGGTTCTATAGAACTGGACAGAACCGGTAGAATCCAACCCCTGGGATTGAAAGGAATTTAATCTGTTAATGGTGTTTTCCATTGCAGCTACTACATATTACTCTGTTTCACATATTATCTAGATAACATTATTTAAATTATATTAAGAAGTGAATGCTCACAGTGTCAATATACAGTAACTTATTGTCATTGAATTTCAATGTGAGTTATAAAATCATTAGGCTTTTCTGCTGTCCAACTACAAAATAGGTAAACTCAGTAGGTGTTTTTGTGTAAAGACTTTGCAAAGTCTGGCATGCTCAGAAAAAAACATTGAATTTAGTTTTATTATTCTTGTGCAATAGTTGGCAATTAGTGTTAAACATCTGTTCTGTATGTAGAATCCTTCTGCTTCTAGGGGGTCTTATTTGGAACCAATCAAATTAATACTTTGATTTCATTTTTTTCTTAATTTATGGCTAAGGGTATATATAAAGATAGAAAATTTGTAGATTTCATGTTTAAAGAAGTGCATCTGTATTTATTAACAGTCCAACATCCTTCATAGCAGATTTTTGCCCTTAAATAGAACTAAGAAATCATTAATCATGTAAAAATGGTGAAAGCATGTAGATGTGAATTTAGCTTGGTTTGATGCTGAACCATATACATGAATTCAATTTTATATTTAATTTTCTCTTTCATTCACATACCCACTAATGTATATGTACCAGGTACAGACTCTAAATATTATGATTTCTTTTACTGGATGATGGATGGACTATGAATGCTGGAAAAAAATTAATACATTACCTGTTACTTGATATTTTAAATCAGAAAGTGGTTTCCATTCATTTGTTACAGAAATATTTATTCCTAGCTTCCTAGCTAAAAGAAATATAGGCTAAAATATACAAACCTATATTTAAAAAAAAATCAACGCTGAAAAATAATTAAGAACAAAAAGAAATAAGTGAGTAAAAGGGGACTGCTTATGATGTACTTTAAATGTTATTTATATACACTATGTCAACTTTAAAAAGGTTTCATACAAACACATTGTTTCTACAAATGTGGTCTTGAGATGAGAAATATAGAAGTCCATTTAAATCAGTAATTTTGTACATTTTTACTAGATGATTATGCATTATTTTTTTGGATGAGACATGGTATACTCCATTTGTTCACATGCAATGGAAATGCCATTTATAAAACCATTAAATGTAACCTTGAAATTAACATGATGAACCTACAATGAATGATTTGACAGACAAAAGAGAAATGGACTTATGCAAGGAGAGGACTTCTTCATCCAGAAACTTCAAAATGCCTGCTAATGAATAATTACTTTAATGAGACTGTGAGATTGCATTAACTCATATTAATGTGGCTTAATTGCTAGATGCCAGTGACAAAATGTTCATCCTCCTATTAGATAAATATGCTAAGTAGTTAATGTGGTAAGCAAGTTTCCAACTTTCATCCAGACATTAGGAAATTTTTAAGCTTCCAAACTGAAATCAGAAGAATCCAAATATATCCATTTTCGGTCACCACACTATAAAAAAGATGTTGAGACTCTAGAAAAAGTTCAGAGAAGAGCAACCAGGATAATTAGGGGATTGGAGACTAAAATATATGAAGAACGGTTACAAGAACTGGGCATGGTTAGTCTAGGGAAGAGAAGAACCAGGGGAGACATGATAACAGTGTTCCAATATTTGAGGGGCTGCTACAGAGAGGATGGTGTCAAGCTATTTTCCAACGCACCTGAAGGTCAGACAAGAAATAATGGATGGAAACTGATCGAGGAGAAATTCAACCAAGAAATGAGACATTTTCTGACAGTGGAAACTATCAACCAATGGAACAGCTTGCCTTCAGAAGTTGTGGGAGCTTCATCACTGGAGGCTGTCAAGAAGAGATTGGACTGTCATTTGTCAGAAATTGTTTAGGGTCTCCTGCTTGGGAGGGGGTTGGACTATATGACCTACAAGGTCCCCTCCAACTGTGTTAATCTGTAATCTGAAATAAGTAAGGATAATTTGAGATATATTATTGCTCTGTGGATTTTTTATTTAGTTCATAAGACTACAGGTATTGTAATTATTCTTCAAAATGGATTAACAGCTGGTGAAACTGGTTACCATTCTGGACCATTTGTTCTTCAAGGAAATACAAAGAATGTGTTACAATGATCCACCTGAGATATATCTAAGTCAGAAATTTCTGATAAATAAATATGTGATAATAATTTTCTGGATTAAAATCTTTTTTTACATACCAAATATTTTTCAAGGATTGTTAAAGGAAGCCAAAAAACTGGGCAAAAATTTAGCCTAAATCAAGAATTAAGATTTTTCTTCAGGCCTAATTCTTCAACCTAGTTAGTTCAGATTTGAAATTCTATTGCTATTTTTTTTTAAAGGAATTTGGATAGCTGCTCTTAGAAAATGGTTTGAATTGATTCCAGAAAAATGTATTGGAAAATCACTCTATTTCAGCTCTTTAGAGGAACTGTGTTAAACACTTGGCTGCAAAAAAATTTGACGGTAGCAGAAATAAACTTGCATATCCCTTAGAGTGAAAGAACCTTAAAATGAATGTGATGACATCCTTGTCAAGAACAATTATAGTTACTGTGAACATCGGGGGTGGGTGGGGCTGATTTTTAGTTGTAGCTTCAGAAAAGTTTCAACAAAGGCAAAATAATCAAACTGGACCCAAAGAGAAAGGAGTGTGACTAAAGAGATGAAGTTCCAGAAATTATACATCATACAAAGTACTGGATAGGCATTTACCCTTTTATTTTATTAATTGATACATATTAAAACCCCAGAATTTATGCTGAACAGTACTGTATGTATTGTTACTGAACACAAAACACACTGTAAAACAGTAGAATCTCAATATATATACCAAATTAGACAGCTACAAAAGGGTTTTGACATTTATTAGTCATTAAGACAATGTGTTATTTTTAATATCAAAGACAATAGACTAATTCTGGGAACTAGTAGCAGCCGAGGTCTTCTGCCTTTATTTCTACTTATGAAGTTCCCATAATTGCTAATGGTGAACCTTTCACTGGGTTATAATCTGCTATAGCATTTATCATACGTTCTTAATTAAAAAAATAAAGTAAAAGTAAAAGTATACACAAATACAATTTCATAGAAAATAAAGCAAAATATCAAATCTGAATGTGATTGCTACTTTTAATTCATTTTGGTTATCATATTAGTGATCTCACTCTTAAGAACAATAAAATATATTCATAAAAGGAAATTAAGACATTAACCTCAAATTGATTGTAGCTAAAATAAAATAAAAATCTGATGGTTCCATAATGACAAAATAGTTGTATTTGCTGAAAAGTATGAAAAAGTAATTTCCCAAAGCACCTTGGGCAATAAGAGAATCCTTTCAAGCTACAGAAGTGGTGTTAGTAGCTAGATATTCTTTATAAATCATAGTCTTTACATATTCTATGTAAAATACTACATATTGCATAGTATCTAAGGAAAGTGTAAAATTAGGTGCATCAAATTGCTAGATATATAACTTTTGTCTTTGAGTGTGTACATTTAGTAACATGTATATGAAAATTATATCTCTTTTTTAATATAAATTATATAGCCAAAAATTTAATCCACAGAAATTTGCTGTATCTTATTGAACTCCCCAATAAGAAATTGGGCAATAAACCTTTTATAATATACGTACTTTTTAAAATATCATTCATCATAGTCAAGAATATAGGCAGGGGTGGGATTCAAATATTTAACAACCAGTTCTGTGGGCGTGGCTTAGTTGGTGGGCGTGGCCAACTCAATATCACATCGAGGCACGCATCTCCTCGCCTGGCCTCTCATGACTGTGGGGATGCTGCAACAGTCGTAAGTGTGAAAAATGGTCATAAGTCACTTTTTTCAGTGCCATTGTAACTTTGAATGGTCACTCCGCACAAGCAAAGTACCAGCAAAGGAAGGAAAACAACTCCATAGAAGTTCCTGAGATAGGAAGTGTTGTCCTGCCAAGAATGTAATAAGGGTTAACGGAGAGGCAATTTCTGTAAGCAACACCAGAATGTTTCCTTCCTGCCTTCCTTACAGGATTAGGCCAGTAATTTCTTCTAACAACCGGGTTTTCTCTGAACTGCTTAGAATGTTAACAACCGGTTCTAGCGAATAAGTGCGAACTGGTAGAATTCCACCCCTGAATACAGGTAGTCCCCAACTTACGATCACAATTTACCCCAATATTTCTGTTGCTAAGTGAGACACTTAAATGAAATTTGCTCTATTTACAACCTTTCTTGCCACAGTTATTAAAAGAATTAATGCAGTTGTTCAGTTAGTAACATGGTTGTTAAGTGAATATGGCTTCCCCATTGATTTTTCTTGTTGCAAAAGAAGATCACATGACCCTGGGACAATGCAATCATAATAAATATGAGTTAGTTGCCAAGCATCCGAATTTTGACCACGTGACCATGGGCATGCTGCAGTCATAAGTTCATTATAACAATCAATCTTTTTTGGCAAAAGAGAACATGCGCTGTAATTGAATGGCTGAAATTATTTATTTATTAAATATCTACAACACAGTGGTTCTCATAATTTGTAACTTCAGAAGGGATGACTGTTAGTTGTTTTGAAGGTAAAGAGCTAAAGACTTATTCCTATTGTTAATACAAATCTGTGTAGAAAGACCCAAATCAATTTCATAGATATCTGAAGAAGAAATATGACATTCCATCATTTTTTATGGAAGAACTGCAGATTTAGATGAAAGTGAAATGAAACAAGTATATTTCAAGTAGACGTTCTTCTGCTATCTTAATTATTAAGCTAATATGAATTTTGAATATGGTGTCATTTTAAAAAATATTTTTCCTTGAACGAAAATAGAAATTTAAGAAAATGATTCAGTAAATCTATCATTTGTTTTGAGTTTCCTATAGTATAACCATGAATACAATCTGCTATATCAGTGGTCACCAATCAATGGGCCGGGGATCACTGGTGGTCCGCGAAAAAAATTTGGTGGTCTGCAGGGAAATGTCACCTCCAAAGCACCCCACAAAGCAATTAATCCAGGCTGCATGGGAACACAAGGCTGCACTGCCCACATGGCCTGAAGGAACACAAGGCTTGCATTGCTTGCATTGAAAACAACATGAGGTAGTGAGGGGAGGGGGGAAAGGGTAGAGGGGGGGACTTTCCCCACTCACCCCAAGCACCTGGCCTGGCCACTGGGCTGCTTCTTTCTGCTTCTTTCTTCTTCTGCTTTTGGCTGCATGCAAGGAAAGCAGCAAAAATATTTTTTTTCTCCCCCAAACTCTGCCAGAAATGAGTCTTTGGGACCTGCAAGGCATCCTGCTCCAAGAGAGGCATGGCAAGTCTGACAAAGGCTCAATTCTGGTGGAGTTTGGGGAGAAAAAGAAAGACTTCTGCTGCTTTCCTTGAATGAAGCCCCTCTCTCTCTCCCCCTGAGAACAGAGTTGAAGAAGGTATCCTGCGATCCCAAATAAAGAATGATTGATCGGTAGGAAAACAGGGTGGGGAATTTTTCTGCAAACTTTTTTGGGGATTTTCCCAGGGTCTCTGGTCCGCGGGATTTAAAATTATGAGTTTGGTGGTCCCTGAGGTCCAAAAGGTTGGTGACCCCTGTGCTATTTCACCTTGATAAACTGATGCTTATGCCTGGGAATCATTCTGAAAGGATGAAATATTATTGAAACCCATTAAATGTTGACCAGTTTGATAATTTAGAAATTGAAGGAAACATGTACTCTATTCTCTTCTGTTGTCCTCATATGCAATAATCAATTAGCATTGTAAGAAATTAGCATTGCAAGTTTGTAGAAAACATTTTTGTTATTATATCATTCTGTCTAATCAGAAAGTAATGCTACATACAACCTAAAAATACCATAGAAATAGTTTTGGATAAATTCTGGTATAGCATGTATAAAATGATAGATAGATAGATAGATAGATAGATAGATAGATAGATAGATAGATAGATAGATAGATAGATAGATAGATAGATAGATAAATAGATGATAGATTTTGTAAAAATTAAAAATTATATATAGAATATTATTTTTATTTTAGCAAAAATACATTTCTTATTGAAGTGTGATTACTATATTATTTATATCTTAATATCTGTTATCAGTTAACAGTAGCACTAACAGTAGAAAACCAAATTATCTTAGATTTAAAGGGAAAATTATGATGGAAATGAATGGTTGGTTATCTTAAAAATATTAGGAGACTGCAGCGATTCAAAAGGATTGTTTAATGTGTGTGTTTATTTGCTTGTAATGAACTTGACAATTCCTATAACTTTTTTGTAGTTCACTGAGACTAAGGCATTTTTGGTTAAAATCTTTAAATTTTAGATTTTTTGGTCAACATATAATGTTGTAATTTGAATTCAGGCAAGTATGATGACTCATATACTCCAGCATTCTGTGCTAATGGAACTGTTTTGAAGATTATTGTACTATTGATGCTATGACAATTTTCCAATCTATTATACTACAAAAATGCTAAATAGTAATAGCATTCCCTGTATTCACTTCATGCGGCAAAAAAGTCTTCTTGATGGTGTTATTATTTTTCTTGATGCACAGGTGCAGCAACCAAACAGAGAGACAAATGGTTCAGAGGTAGAATAAATAATAAAATAACAGTGGTTTGTTTATTGATAAGCTTAAGGGTCTTTGCTATTTTACAGCATCATACCTAATGATATTCATTCTTTGTGGGTAGCATACAAACAATCCCATTTGTTATTTACATCTGAAAATGTTCAAAATTATAGGCTAGTTCAGGAAACATTACTATGTAACAGTTTGGCATAATTACTTCAGAATAGATGAGATCATGTAAATCTTTACAAATATAAATAGAATACTCTCTATAAAACACTTTCTTCCACTGATATTACTAGCTCTACTGTGGCATTTACTGAAGACCATAACTTTTAAGTGTTAATTTGACAGTCAGGACGTCAATTGAAATGAACATGAATTGAAATATTCATCTTCAAATTACCGATTTCATAATTCACAAGAAAATGTATGTAAAAGAAAATGAAACTAGTTGATAAACAATTGAAGTTATATCTAACAGCTTGATGTCAGTGGTAGGATTCAGTCAATTCACACAGGTTCGGGAGAGCCGTTTGTTAACTTTTCAAGCAGTTAGTCGAACTGGTTGTTGGAAGAAATCTCTTTTTCTCACTTTACAGGGCTAATCCTGTCAGGAAGTCATGCTTCTGTGTTGCTTCTAGTCTAATCTTTATCTTTATTGCCCTGCTTAAGTATTTTCAGAAACTGCCTCTTCTACATTATAACAGCTAATGGTTCTAGGCAGTATACCCAGACTAGCCAGAGCCTCTTGAGCTTCTCTGGAGGTTGGTTGGTTGGTTGGTTGGTTTGCTGGTACTTTGTTAGGGGCTTGCCTTTTTAAAAAGCTTTTTACACTGCTTGGGGTGTACTTTGGGGATGTACTTCCAAGAGGCAGGATACAAGCTTGGCACTCTGTCTGGTTTTTTTTTTATTTTATTATTATGGCCTTTCTGGGAGCATGTAATGTTTCCTTAAATCTGGATGATTTCCTTAGGATATCTTGTGAGATGAGTAAGACCAGCTGGTATCTTTAAATGGTGAAAATGGATCTAAGGATTGCTTCTCCCTGGGTGTGAAAGGGTGCTTTGCCATGTTGGGAGAAAATACCCCCCTGTTGGGATTTTTCTAGCTACAATGCACTTTGAAGAAATAATAGAATAATGAAGCATAGCTGCCAGAAAGAAGCTTTTAATGACAAGGAACCAAGATGAGTGACATTCAGCAAGGCTTCTTCTCTGAGTTTTTGGTCTAAAACTGGTTTTTGGTGATGTTTAATTCTTTGCTTGGTGACGTTTAACCTATGTTTATTGATGGGATAATTTTCTCTATTCAGCTTTGTTTGGAAGAAAAGAAGAACAGTTGAGAAATCTTGCTAGTTCCTGTGTCTATTTGTTTTGGTAATTGATTTAACAAGGGCAAATGCTGTAAGCTCTGGCAATGAGCCAGACATTTTTTTTCTTCCCTTGTATTTTAGTTGAAAAGGATTAAACGGGTTGTGATTTAATTATTTGTATTGTGTTTGGATTATTTGCTGTCTAATATCTTCTTAACAGATTTAACAGATAATCAGAGTTGGAAGGGACCTTGTAGGTCATCTAGTCCAACCCCCCGCCCAAGCGGGAGACCCTACACCATTTCTGACAAATGGCAGTCCAATCTCTTCTTGAAAGTCTCAAGTGGTGGCGCTCCCACAACTTCTGAGGGCAAGCTCTTCCATTGGTTGATTTTTCTCACGGTCAGAAAGTTTCTCCTTATTTCCAGGTTAAATCTTGTTCAGTTTCCATCCATTATTCCTTGTCTGGCATACAGGTGCTTTAGAAAATAGCTTGACCTCTTCCTCTCTCTGGCAGCCCCTCAAATATTGGAAGACTGTTATCATGTCTCCCCTGGTCCTTCTCTTTACTAGACTAGCCAAGCCCAGTTATTCCTCTATCTGGGGAGGGGGCCTCCCTTCAGTCAGTTCACTGAGTACAGTATCTATGGGGATTCTTCAGTCATCTAGGTCATGGTTGTCCCAAAGTGCTTTTTTCAAGAGGCAACAAGACTTTCTTGGTTTCCAGAAACTCCAGTTGCCTCTTGAAAACCACCTTTGATGCTTTTGCATTGCTTTGGAGTGGCCAAGGCACATGATTGCTCACTGATAGTAAGATTTTTAAAAATAGGAGGTCGGGATGTGGATCCTCCAATTTGTTTTAGTTTTCTTTCATGATAATAAGGCTTAGTAACATGGCACCAGCCTTGAGGTTTATTTAGATATCTGTGTCATGTACTATATTGTGAACCTGACAAACTTGGGAGGCTTGAATCTGGGTCCCCTATATAATTTGTTATTTTAGCTTGTCATTTTGTAGCCCAAATATGCCCACCCTCTTTCTGGAGAGCTTAAATGACATCTGCTAAAGGGTTTCACTTTATGAGCAAGTGTTGGCTTCTGATAGTTAGTTGCATTTTAACTATTTTAATTCCTCAAGGTGCTCTGGCACCCTGCCTGATTTGTAACTCCAGGTTGCAGGTATTGTTGAATGATTTAAGTTTCCATGATGGCTGTGGCTATCATTGATCTTCAGTGTGTATTCCCACATTTCTAATCTAATTATTGGTATTTAAGACAGCTTTTTGCAAGCAAACAAGCTTTTTGTATTTTTGTACAGGTAATCCTTGACTTACAACAGTTCATTTAGTGACCATTCAAAGTTACAATAACATTAGAAAAGTGACTTATGACCATTTTTCACACTTACGATTGTTGCAGCATCCCCACAATCATGAGAGGCTGGGTGAGGCAAAGCGTCCCTTGAAGTGAGTGATGTCGAGTTGGCCAAGCCCACCCAGTCACATGACTAACAGCCATGCCTACCCAGCTGGTCATTAGGACAGAGAACCAATTGTTAAATTAATTGAATCCCACCACTGCTTGATGTGTTCTAATTTGTTATATTTTGAACAATTAAATGTCAGTATATAGCCACCACTCAATAATTTTAAAAAATGAGAAAATATTTAATACTTGGTATAATTGAAAGACAAATTTATTTACAGTTGTAAATCATATAATTTTATATTAATTAAAATAATTGTATAGTTTTATATAAGTACATAATTATAAAGATAATATTGGGTATTTTTGATTATTCCACTTAATCTGGAGATTTGTTATGTGAATGGATACATTCCTTCTGAAATAATAGGTACTTGAAGGGTCTTCCTTGACAGCTCTCAGTAGAAGCATTGCTGGCTTCAGTCATTAGGAATTCCTACACCAATTGTCTGGTCAACCTTTAAGAATTCTTAGTTTGGAATTGTCAATTATCACGTTCCCTAACAACTTCATGTCTGGATTAACACAACAGAATCTTTGTGATGCTTAACATGACAGCTGATTAGAAAGTGTAGTTAACCAGGGCAACTAAATCAGATCATATTTCTTAAAAAGAACAACCATCAGAGTCATCAGAGGCAGTCAGACTGTAGTCATCAGAGGCAGACAGACTGGATCATTAGCTACATACATTGTGATACATGAACAAACGGAACTCAGCTTGTTTTATGATTGGGCAAATTCATAATTTTGATAAAAAACACTGGGTTCTGAAGATGTATCTTGTTCCATTGCTTTAGTTTTTGCCTTGAATATTTTAATTGTTATTCTATGAAGTTATATATTTATTATTTGAATGAATAAACTTGGTTTACAGGGAAACTGTACAAAACAAACATCTATGCTTTTTACTTAGACATTAGATAACAAATAAAACATGTCTATTGCATTGGACTTTTGGGTTTTATTTGGTCTGATGATTATACTGTTCTCAAGTTGAGGTCCATTATGTCATAGCTGTGAAGTATAGTTTTTAGTGTTTTATTGGTTGTTACCAATATGGAATGTTCTATTTTACTCTGTTGTTGGCTGAATTGTTGTTGCTTTCTTGGTAGTAGCAAATGGCAGAGTTAGTAGTGGGTTGCCTGAAACTTCTTTCCAAAGGTACTCACGAAGTCAAACCTCTATTTAACCTATTTTTCAGCAGTAAAATAAAACTATAAGAAAATCAAATGCTACAATAGTCTTGGTAAACCAGCATATTATATAATAAAATAACTATCTAGAACACATTTTCCATCTGTAGAACTGTTTATGGTCTGTGCTTCTTTCACTGTTCATTACATATCGTTTTCTTCTGTTCTTTACTCTTTTAGTGTTTTTTTGTAAAGTTGATGAATTTATATTACTTGTTTTGCAATCCTAAGAAAGAGTAAACTATTTAGCTAATCTATATACCAATAATATTACACCATTTGGGGAGGAGTGATGCTGAAGCCTACTTTTTTATTTTTGATAGGTTGGACTGTTTTTTGTTTTTTTCCTGTTGTGGAAATACAGATGCAAAAAATGAGTTGAGTTCTGCTTTCTCCCTGATGCTTATCATCTTTTTGCCATTTTCTCTTATTAATGGACCGATCATTTCCTGAACCTTTTTGTAGATTTTTACATGTTGAAAGGAGAATTGTTGTTTTTTTGTTGTTATTTTTAATTTTTGTCTCAGCTCTTAATTCATCTCGAGCCTTAAGCTTTCATGACTTCATTTTTGCATGTTCAGGCTATTTGCTGATATTTGTCTTACCATTTTTTTATACATGTTCTTTTTGTCTTTCAGTTGTCAGAGAGTTCTTGGTGTAGCAATGCTTCCTTTTTTCTTTTCTTTTTTTAGATCTCTTATCTTCTTTGGAAATGTGCTAGACTGGGCTTTTATAATCCCACTTTTCAAAGTTTCCCAAGCTTCTTGGGTTGTTTTCCCCTTCAGGATTCTCATCCATACAGTCTTTCCAAGCTCTCTCTAAGTTTATTGAAATAAATTCTCTTAAATCCAATATAACTTTGTTCTATTGCTTGTGCTTGCATAATGTTGAATTCCAATACTGCATGGTCACACCCCCAAAAGGTTTCTGTAACTTTCTATCATTTTATCTCTGTTAGTGAGAATAAAGTCCAGTAAGGCTGACCCTCTAGTTCCCCTTTTCTACTTATTGAGAGACAAAGTTGTTTGCTAGGTTCAACAAAAATAATGCTAATAGCAAGAATTATTGAGAGAGAAAATGTAATATGTTCATAGGATACATTCAAACAGTAGCTGAACAAGGCAGCTTTCTGTTGGTGATGCTTTAAATGGGGTTCTTGTACTGAATAGAGGGATGGAGTATCTCTGATTTTCTTATTTTATATTTTCCTATTTGAAAATGGGAGCTTGATTTTGAATTTCTCTTGTTTCTACCATTTATATTGTAAATATACAACATGCATAATTGTTCTTGACATGTCCAGAATTTGATTCATTCTTCTTTAGTTTATGTAGCCTTTGTCAAAGACTGTGTTACTCTTTGCAAGATTTTTTTCAATTCCTAAATTAAATAATTCAGCATTTTTCTATTATAAGAAAAAATCAGTGCTAACAGGTGGACAATCATGAACAACCTTATTGTAGCAAACGTTGTTCATACCTGATGCAAGGGAAAAATGGCAAAAATGCACTTGGGTTTCATACTACAAAGAATTACTAGAAACCATGGAAACAATACAATTTCATGACATAATTGCAGGTTTATTGCCAGTTAGAATTCTGAGAAATTTAAACATCTTTCTTACTAAGACTGCACTTGGGAGAGGGTGGTGTTTGCATTTCTGATTGTAACCCAGGCATCTCCCTCTCTCTTCCTCTCTACCCCACTTTCTTTTTTTCTTCTGCATAACCTTTCATTCCTGAAAAGTTATTTTACTTCATAAGAAAATACACTTGCAACATAATGCAGGTATGGTTGAGAAATAATCCTTTCCCCAAATTGTTGCAATAAAAGCAAATATGGGAGCAAAAATCATGTAGAAATCAAACATTCAAACCAAAAATAAGATGGGAAGTAGAGTGAAATGGCAATCTAGAAGCTCACAATAAGGGCAGGTTATTTACCTGTAAAGAAATGTGAAAACAGAAGGCAATACAGAAGCTAGAATCAACAAAATTAAACCAGTAGTTAGTATACAACACATACATACAAAGATGCAAATAATGATTGATATACAACATTAGTTTCTACCCAAATGTGATGTTGTTTTTCTCTTTTAAAAGTTAGTTGATATGTTTTTCTGCAAGTAAAACAATTGAAATTACTTTTTTAATAATGGAACATCTTAAGATTGAGAATTGTTGCCCTACAAGTAAAAAATAGATAAACTAGATAAATTACTTTAAAAATTTTGGCATTTTTTTTTTAAATGGATTTTACCCCATATGAAATTATTTTTATGTAAAACATTATCCTGGTTATTTTGTGTGCCTACAAAGACATTAATCCCTACAGTTTCCATTGCAAATCTTATTCCCCATACCTAATTGGTATCACACAGTTGTCATATTATATATTCAAACTATCATTACCCTGAAATGTAATCTGGCTGTTACATGTTCAGACAAGCAACTATTTAGCTCCTATTCCAGAACCACTACTACCAGGTAATCTTTTTAATATAATGTTTATTCTTACTTTATTTTTATATGACTTCCCATCTCCCATCAGTAGTAACCTCCCATCTCCCATCAGTTGTAACTCCAAAAGCATGCAAGTTGAAACTCCATAGCAGCCATTTAACATTTAATTATGTCAGGTGGAAAGGACAAAGGCTAGCTGGAAAGAAGTCAGACAAGTATGCCTCAGTCTTTTTTTAAAAAAAATTAAAAAAATATACAATAAATCCATTTCATTTCAATCATGTGTCGATTAGGTACATATTTCATGTGCTTAACAATTACTAATAATTTTCTTAACAGTATAACCGTATAATAATAGTTCCATTCCCATATGTAAAATATAAGTTATCTTCAGTATATCTATTACACTAGTTTCTCTTATTGCTTTATAATTACGTCTAATCCCTTTTAATTAATTTTATTTTCTAGCCATTTATAAAACAAGTCCCATACTATGTAATATTCAGATTCTTCTTTTTCTTTAATTTCTAATGTTAATCTATTCATTTCTGCACATTCAAATATTTTTTTCAATTATTTTTCCCTCTATCAGTAGCTTATCACTTTTCCAATTCTGAGCAAATACAGTTCTAGCTGCTGTTAATACATGTATAATTAAGTATGTTTTTTATTTACTATAACCTTCAGGTACCATTCCTAATAAAAATATTTCAGGCTTCAAATCTATATGTTGTTTAATCATTTTTTCCAACCATGTGGGTATTTTAGTCCAATATCTTTTAACTTCTATACAAGTCCAACACATATGGTAATATGTCCCTGGTGTTTGATAACATTTCCAACATTTTCACTAGTTTTGCTAGTGCTAAGTGCCATCTGTAAAACATCTTATACAAATTTTCTTTATATTCTGTCGATATTGTCAATTTATAATTCCTGTCCCATAACTTGTGCCATCTATCTAATTCTATAGCATATTAAAAAAAATTGTCCATACTATCATTGTTTCTTTAACTTGTTCATCTTCCAATTTAACACCTAATAAATAATAATATAATCTTTTAATAAATTTGTCCTCTATACTTGTTAATATTTTGCCCAATTCTGTCAACTCTTTATTAATCTCTTCATCTTTAATGTCTTTTTTTTACCTTACTTGTATCTCCATATACAAATAATATTGTATCTCTAATCCTTGTTCATTCAATTTTTGTTTTGTTTTGAACTCACCCTTTTCATTTAAAATATCTTTATATCTAGTAACACTTCCCATTTTACAAACATTTGGATATACAAGTGCTTCCTTAGTTGATAAATAGAATGGTATTTTCATATAATGCTGTTCCCTAGTTTTTTCCATATATGTAACAATGCATCCCTGACCATATGCCTTTGAAAAAGCCCATCTTTCCTGTACCACAAAAACAAATGCCAACCCATTTGTAAATCATGTCCTTCCAATGTTAATAACTTTTTATTGCTCAGCACTTTCCATTCTTTCATCCATATTAAGGCCATGACCCCATAATATATATCCCAATTAGGTAATCCAAATCCTCCTCTGGTTCTAGTATCCTGTAACATTTTAACATTAATCCATGCTTTCTTCCCTTGCCATATATATTTCAACACCATTTGATTAATACCGTCAAAGTATTTTTTCTCTAACTTTTTCTCTAACTTTATCGGAATTGTTTGAAACAGATAGCAGTTTAGGCAATATGTTCATCTTAATTGCCACAATTCTTCCTGTTCATGAAAGCTGCATATTGCTCCATTTTTCTAACTCTGTCTTTATCTGCTGTTTCAATTTATAATAATTATCTTCTTTAATTGTTCCACATCTCAATGTCAACTGTATTCTTAAATATTTAACTTTTTTTACAGTCTGAATATCTGTACCCTTTTTCAGTCCTTTTTTCTGTTTCTCTGTCATATTTTTCACCAATATCTTAGTTTTCCCTTTATTTTTAGTCCAGCCATTTTCCCATATTCCTCTATTCTGTTCCTAGAGGTTCTTCTAATATAAAAACCAAGTCATCTGCAAATGCCTGTAATCTGTACACCTCCTTTCTTATTTCCATCCTCTTTATCTCTTTATCATTTCTAACACTTCTAAAGTTAATATAAGCAACAGTGGTGATAAAGGACATTCCTGTCTTGTTCCTTTCTCAATATGAATTTTCTCTGTCAGCTCTCCATTAACCAATACCTTTGCATATTGTTTATAATATATAGTCTTAATCATATTAATAAATCTGTCCCCAAGTTCCATTTCCTTCATTTGTGTCAACATAAATGGCTAATTCACGTCATCAAAAGCCTTCTGTGCATCATCCATTTGGGGCATAAATTGCCACTAGTAGTATCCATTTAAAATTCATCAATATTTCAACTATTAATACTCTCCCTTCATTATCTTAGTATATTAATTCCGTTTTTATAGTATCTTTTATATATAATGCTCTTCCTCTCTTACTTTGTTATGCCAATGTAGTATATAATCTTCCAATTTTAGGATAGTCTAATTTCTCATGTTGCTTTTTAATATGCACTTCTTGCAAACAAATTATATCCAGTTTTAGTTTCTCTAATTTATTGAATATTCTTTTCCTTTTAATTGCCAAATTTAATCCATTTATATTGATCGTCATAAACTTAATTTCTTCTTCCATAGTATTATTTATGATATGCTCTGGTTGCTCTTGTCACTTTCACCTCTCTCTGCTCTCTTGCTCTCTCTTCTTTTCTGGTTGTTCTCACTTCCAGTTCTTTTTCTTCTTGTTGTGTTGCCTCTCCTCCCTCTCTGAAGCTTCTTCTCTCAGTTTTATTTCTGCCATCTCTCTTCTCTTTTCTTCTTTGTATTCTCTAAAATATTGATCATAAAATAGCTCTACTTTTCAATTATGTCAAATCTGTCTTTGCTCTCGCCATGTCACTATTATTCCCTCTGGTATCAGCCATCTAAAGTTGATTTCTCTTTTTATCAAGCATTTTGTTAGATCTCTTCTCAAATCTCTTACAGTTTTTGATATTTGTTTCAACACTGTTATCTCATTTCCTTTATATTTTAGTGGTTCATCTTTCACTGCCTTTAGTGTCTCTGTTCTTCTTTGTGAATCGAATATGTACTTCTCTTGGTAGCTTATTTCTCATTACATATCTAGTCTGAACTCTGAAGATTTCATCCCTGTCATATATCATTTTCTCTTTTGTCTCTTCCCTGGCTGCTGCAAGTAAGTCTGCCATTATGTCTGCCAGATTTTCATCTTTTTCTTCTACAACGTTTTGGAATCTTAGATAATAGTCAGCCTTGTCCATCTCTAACATAATAATTTTCTTCTCCTTAGTTTGGTCAGATCTTGATAGTCTAAAATCCATTTTTCCTATTCTTTGTTCTGTTATAGATATTTTCTCTTTTATTTTCCCCATTCGTTCTTCATTCTTCATGATCATTTGTTGAATATTCTCTATTTTCCCTTCCACATTGTCTACTTTCCCTTCCATCTTCCCTACTTTTGCATCTACCTTCCCAATTTTGTCATCCATCTTTGCCACTTGGTCTTGCATTGTTTGGAGTATTGCTTTAATTTCTGCTAGCATTGTCACCATCTTTTCTTGTTGAACAAACAAATCAAAGATGCTCTGACCTCTAGGACTGGAAGTCCCAGAAGATGAAGATGGTGCAGATGTCACTGTTTTTCTCATCTTGGAATATTTAACTAATTATCTCTTATCAATCTGTAATCCACAAGATCTCTCCTCAAACAAAAAAATGTTCTTCAGGTTCTTCTATACCTTAATCCACTATGTTGCAATCCAACAAGAAGATAAAGGAAAGAAAAAGATCACCAGTGAAAATGAGGGAGCCCCAGAAACAGGGACAAAACCGATATAAAAAGAAGAGAAAGTTAAGTCTAAAAATTAATTCTACCTATAATATTTAGAAAGGGGAGAAGAAGTAATGCAATCCAATTTAGGGGAGAATGCCAATATCCGTAGAAGATTAAAAAAAAAGGAAAAGGAAGAAAAAGATGAAAAAAGAAAAAGGAATTAAAAAAAATAAAAATATGGAATGGGAAAGAAAATATGAAATGGAAAAAGAGAATTTTTTTTTAATAATATCCACTAGGAAGGAAGGAATCCAACTGTAAGTCCTTTATGTCGCCACCTCTCAATGTACAGTCTGCTATTTCTCCTTACTATCTTCCACAGTGCAATTTGCCACTCTATCCAAACAGCTTAGATAGGGGAAAAAAATAGAATGAAAAAATAAGCAGTTCAGTGAAATGAGTTCTGGTTTCTATTTCTTTGTGTCTTCTTTGTTTCTTTTAGTGTCCAAGGATTACACTGTTTCCAATATAAATTCTCAGTGCAATCTTCTATTCCAGTAGATAGTTGTATCTTTGTTTAGTCTTCTCAAGGTCAGTCTAATCCATCTCCTTAATTTTCCATTTTTCCCCAGTAGGTGACACTGTTGCACTGCTTTTCCTTTCACTTTAAGCATTAGAATTGTTTATAAGTCTTTTAAAAGTAAAAAAAAAAAAAAAGTTTTAAAAATCAGAAAAAAGTAACAGTTCAAATGTAAAATAGCCCAATTTCTTTTCTTGGTCACCTTAGTTCATTAGGTTCAGTTAATCCAGTCCAGTTTGGCTTTCTCTTTCTATTCACACCGGAAACAGCTTTCCCCGCCGCTTTCTTCCAGGAGGGGATTTAGTACCACCAACTCTTTAGTTCTGGCTTTCTCTTCATCCTTTTCTTTTCAGGGGGCTCTTTCTTTGTTATTCAAAAAGTTTAAAAGTTCTCACCTAGTTCAATCACACTTCCTCTTTTCTTCTTTCCACTGGAGACTGCCACAGCTTTGTAGCAGCTCGATGACCGCTTAGCTTTCAAGTAGGCTAGAGAGGCTATCTCTCGATCTGCCAGGAAATTGGCGTATCCTTAGGATCAGCATACTGTCCCCTCCTTAATCATCATCTCTCCAAGATGATTTAGGTCCAAAGAACTACCGGCTTTTAGGATAGCGATGTCCTCCTTAGGAGCGCTTAGAGATTCACGTCGTCTCGGCTGTGACGTCAGCTCCTCAAGTATGACTCAGTCTTGATGGGCCTGTGGTAACAATAGACTAATTCCTCTGTGGTCCCATCCAGCAGCATGAATTGAGAGATTTCTTTTATATTTATGGAGGGAAGGCTAATAGGAACTTAATATTTTATTTTTAACGTATTATGGCAACAGCAATAGCACTTAGTCGTATATTTATTTTTATTCATTTGGAAAATTTATATTGCCACCTACTTGCTCACAGCAACTCCTGGCCCTCTTGGCCATGACTGCCACCTTTCCACTTTTGAGGATATAATAATCTCTCTGCAGTTTTTCCCCTCCATACAATTGCTTATCCATTACTCTCCAAAGAGAAATCCCTAGTTTTAGTTGTATATTATTCTTTAAAATCTTTTGAATTAGTGCATGAATTCAAATTCTTTTTTTCTTTTTCTTCTTTCATTTTGCTTTATTACATGTGCACCAAACATAATAAATCTTCCTTTGTGCTGTTCACATTTACAGCACAAATTTGAAGTACCTAGATAATTTATCTGGTATCATATACCAATGGAACATAATTTTATTTGGAAAATTCTTTAAGATTAGTACATAATGTAAATCTCCCGCTTTTCAAATACATATTTTTTCATTGTTCCATTTGTAACTAAATATTTAGCCCGTTTCATCATACGTATTTTTTCACTTGCTTTTTTTCTATCTCCAAATTGAACAAAAGTTTATAAATCTATGTTGTAAGCTGATTGTGCCAGTCTTTTTTTCCTTGTAAATTTTAGCTAGCATTCATGTCATTTTTTTTAATATCCCACTCATTATACTCAATTTAAAAGAATCCAGCAGTTAAAAGTTAAATTAGCTCTAATGTCAACTCGTAAAACATTCCTATGCCTGTTTTCAAGTTGCCATAAATGGGGGAGGGGGGAATCTGAAGGAGCAGTATGGCAGTTTAAAACCAGAAGTACATTACACACTTATCTTACAAAGATTGTAGCTAGGCTATCAGATCTTCTGCCCATGAAAATCCTTCATTGGAAACATGAGTGATGACATCCAGCCCATGAACATGCTTCATTGGAGAATTTGATTTAGGAAATACCCAGAGGGGAGGGAGGGAAACAGGGTCACAGGTGACTGTAAATTACATATGCCAGAGTTGGCTTCATTTAGGTTAATGCCAACATGTTGCTCTTAATAAATCTTTTGGATTCTTTTGAAGCTTGGCTCAAGGCTCATGATTTAATTAGGGCAATCGCTGGAACCCTGACATCTAATACTCTTAGTGAGATGGCTAGAAATCAAGAATCTCTTCTTTCTAGCTTTTGTGTACTTATGTATTTATTTCCATTCAGATTTTCTACATAAGATTATTAGAGCTTTTTGACTGCAGCAAAGTGTGAATATTCTTTGCAAGTTAACACTTAATTTGAAATCACGCTAATGTTTTCATAAATATATAAGCTCAAAACCAAAAATGTTTTTATCATTTCTTCAAGTGATGAAAGGTAATATATAAATCCAATCCTAAAAGTCATAAATAAAAACTAGAGATATATACTTACTTTGAAACAGCATAAAAGTATTCTTTTTTTCTAATAAACTTGTATTTGCATATCATGAAACAAACCCACATTTTGTTTTGTGGAACAAAATGGAACACTTATTTCATTTCTTTTACTTTTTTACTTTTACAAGATACAACAAGATTGGCTTACTTGATCAGGCCTAAAGGGGGAAATTAGTTATATCTGTTTGCCCAGGGGTGGGATGCGACAGGGTTAACTACTGGTTCGGGATTTACGAGCTTCCCTGCAGGCTGCGAGCCGCGCGCCTGTAAATCGTCATCAGCAGCTGCCTGCAGAGAAGTAGCCGTCGAAACAACTCTCTTTTCCTGCTTTTCTAACTGCAGCTGTACCTCACTCAGCAGCTGAAGTTGAAAAATCAGGAAATAAAGATCAGGTAAGAGCCCGGGTGGGTGGGTGAGCAAAAACATCAGCAGACATAGAACCGGTTCTATGTCTGCTGCTCTTCAGAGCTACCAGTTCTACAGAGGTGGACAGAACCAGTAGAAACCCACCCCTGTTTTTGCCTATGTGGGACTTTTGTTGGCAAAGTATAATTCATGAAGCATTTGGATTTAGTTTTTTACTTGGGACATGAGCTATGGGATGAAAAGAGATTATGTTGTCTTTAAAGATGGGGATAAGTTATTAATGTTGTCTTTACCTGCTGGGATGAAAGGGGAGGGGGGGGGAGTTACACTTTCTTACATTTTTTTTCTCCTCTTTTTCTTTTTCACATTTTGTATTTCACATTTTGTATATTTATAGCTTGTTTTTATTATTTTTATTCATAATTTTTAATAAATTATTATAAAAATTTGTACAGACCTATGTAGAAAATATTTTTGTCTTAATGATTTTTAATGATCATCTGTATCTTAGGTCTGTAATTGCAAAGATCTGAGATCTGTAATTGCAAAGCAAAAATTAGGTCCTAATATGAATACTAAATACATATTTTTAATGATTCTGTATCTAGTATTTGAGTGGTGTGGTGGCCTAGAGATGAAGATGCTCATCTCCCACTCGGAAGGTTGAGAGTTCAGTCCTAGACAGCAGCAGAGGTTTCTCTATCAGGTTGCAAAGAGAAAATATCTGCTGCAAACTCTATCCAGGTGTTAGTAAGGGCATCTGGCCAGTAAATGCTCAGCTCCATTCACTCACCCTGATTCTACTCTGAATAAAGGAATTACAGGGTCATAAAAATAAAAAAGCAACAACAACCATGTAGCTAATGTTCATATTAGAACCTAATTTTCACTTTGCAATTACAGACCTGAGATCTAAATTAGCACTATATTTTGTGTTGTGTAATGAAACACTTGACAAGTCTTCTGCCTCTTAACATGGGTTTAATTCTGTTAATCTTAATACAAGTTATGTATATACGTTAAAAAATCACACATTCCTACACAAAAAGCCATAATCTTTATTGTTTGATAGATAACCGCAAACTAACTCTGAAGGTTGACAATTTTAAGGAAAATAATAAGATTACTATCCATATATTTAAAACAATGTTGTTGTTTTTTATATCTCCAGGGAGCCAATTTGATAAACTGGCCAGCAGTGTGACTTGCCAACTATGTTATAATACATAGCTTTGAAGAGCTTAGCCTTTCTCAAAATGTCATGCTCAAACACTTGGCTCTGTGTTTATACTTTTCTTATATTTCTTATGATCACAGCACCAGATGACATAATGTCATATGAGCAAATAAGTGTAGAAATATGTCAGTGAAGCAAAGTGTAAAAAATTGAAATCCTTAAAATCCTTAGTGCCTGAGACTTTACTAAGTTAAATCTTTGTACAATCTTGCCTTTTCTATGAATCTAAGTTCTTCTAGTATGATATAATTTCATCATCTCATCTTTCCTTAACTCATCTCAACTCTTATGTAATGTGCTATAGATATTATATAATAAAAACAGGAAAATACATGTGTGGGAATATTCTATTCTATGTAATAAAGGCAAGAAAATATATAAATATTCAATCAAATATATATTCTGTGCTAAATAAAAACCACATAGTTCTTAGGTGGACTTTCAGTCCATATTATGAAGAAACATAAACCTGCTAAATTTCAGAATAGTAATTGCATCCTTCATCTTGAGAAAAAAGTTCTTTTTTTAAAAAAAAATGAGACTTGCTCATTTTATGCCGCATTGGTTCCTTGTACTTTTGTATTTGTTTTTTTAAGTATTACAGTACTTAGGTTTTTCAAGTGTTGTATATGGGTTTATTTCTGTCAGCCGCCCAGAATCATCATGAGTGAGTTGAGTGGCCATATGAATTTTCCTATTAAATAATAAAAAATGAAAATAAAAAAAAATGATTGCTTTGAAAATGGTTCAATTAAGGCAATTAAAACATTAGTATGTTTTACATTTATGTTTTATAAGTATTTTATTAGTATGTTTTATGCTTCATAAAATCATACAACATAGGTAGTACTCATTTAACCTGTACAATTGAAACCACCAACTCAATTGTAAAGCAAAGTGGTTGATAAGAACAGTGTCTGTGGTTATGATTTTACTTCAGCTTTACTTTGCTTAACAGATCTGTGAAGGTAGTAAATGAGAGGATTAGAAAGGACTTTATAAATATCCAGGGTGGAAAGGACAGCCCATTGCTTATACTTTATAACCTGTGTAATCTAAGCTTTTCAAATTTTCTTCCTTTTGAGATGGTAAAGATTTAAGAGACTTAAAAATGAAAAAGAAAAAAAAGCACCATGGACGCTTTATTTTATTTTTTTAAATGGTGACTATAGTAGAAAGCTGACCATTTGATTAATTAAAGAATTTCTTGTACTGCATAATCTGTATAATATTAATTTACAGTTTCCTTTATCACTGTCCTTTCATACTGGAAAAAAAAAGTTACACAATGTTTTGCTATTTAACATTCAAATTGGATATAATTCTTTCTTTTTCTTTTTTAGTTCCCTCTTTTCCAAAAGGAAACTATTTTTAATGCCAACATTGAATTAGAATAGCAACTATGGGAGTTCTTTCATATTTTATTTATTTGTTTATTTTGTCAAAAGCTTACAATACAATAGAAATAAGAATAAACGTAAGTTTAAGTATAAGAAATAGGAACTAATAATTGGGGACAATAGGACAGGGACGGTAGGCATAATTGTGTGCTTATGCATGCCCCTTACAGACCTCTTAGGAATGGGGTGAGGTCAATAGAGTTAGTTTGAGGGTAAAGAAGTGGGGGTTTGAGCAGGTGATAACAGAATTAGGTAGCGAGTTCCAGACATTCTGTTGCTGAAATCGTACTTCCTGCAATCAAGTTTGGAGTGGATTACATTAAGTTGAGATCTGTTCTGTGCTCTTGTGTTGTTGTGGTTAAAGCTGAAATATTCATTAATTGGTAAGACATTGTAACATATGATTTCGTGTACTATGCTTAAGTTCAATCTTAGCTGGCGTAGTTCAAGGTTGTCTAAGCTAGAATCTCAAGTCTGGTGGTGTAGGGTATTCTGTTGCGAATAGAGGAATGTAGTAGTACTCTTCTTGTAAAATACTTCTGGACTTGCTCAATTGTATTTATGTCTGATATACAATGCGGATTCCAGACAAAAGAGCTGAATTCAAGTATTGGTCTATCAAAGGTTTTGAATGCCCTAGTTTGCAAATCAGTACTACCAGAGGAGAAGCTTCATAAAAATTAAATGTACAACTCTTAAAGCCTTTTTGGCAATACTGTTGCAGTGAGCTTTGGTGCTTATGTCATTCAATATGAGAACTCCAAGGTCCTTGACAGAGTGAGGGTCATCAACAAGGTCATATCCACCTAGTTTTTATTTGGTATATAGATTTTTTTTTTTTTTACCAATGTGTAGGACAGAGCATTTTTTGGCCGAGATTTGGAGTTGCCAACTGTTAGACCATTCAGACACATAGTCAAGGTCTTTTTTATGTTCTATGGCAGAAAAAAAAATCTAAAATTAACAAAAAACCTTGGATTAAAAAGAAAAAAAAAGAAGCACTTGACTGCTGTCCTATATTAGAGAAGCCCCATCTCTTCAGAATTTCTACAGGCTACCTAACAATGCAAAGAAAGCATTTAGTTTCTTTTTAACCCTTGAAAACAGGGCAGGGGGTGGCACTCTCTCGTTAACCCTAAATATAAGGTGACCAACTTTTTTAACAATGAGAAGGACACAAATAAGTTGAAGGAAAAAAACAAAGCCACTTGTGCACGGCGCACTCTTGAGTGTGGTGCACTCTCTCAAAACAATTCTCCTGTGCGGAGCGCATGCATCTCATAATCGTGTCTCGCTGCAGTGTACCGAGCCTTGGCGATTCATCATGTCAAATACAAATACGTCACATCACACGCAACAGATCAGCTCGGCATCGATCAAATACAGAGATTTACAAATTAGTCTTCAAATATCAAAAAGGAGGACATGTAGGATGACACTTTTCCAGAGAGGACATAACTTACAACAGAAGGACTATCTAAAGGAGTATGATTGGTCACCTTACTAAATATTATAATTTTCTTCTATTCTTCTTATTTCCTTTTTAAAAAACTATATTACAGCTAACAGACAAATAACAAGTTACTGATGATTGACTCAGATAGTTATTTTCTTGACTCAAATAATGGAATGTTTCTCAGATCCTCCTCTTTGCAACCAAGCCATATCAAGAATAGAAAACAACCCAATTACAGAAGAATAGCACAGGCAGTTGAAACCCACTGTGTAGCCAAGGTAAACCTACACAAACATATGGAAGTGGTCACTGAGAATTAGGTATTAGTGCTTGGACAATTTAGTAGTTATGTTTCTTTTTATAAGATTTTAGATGGCAAGAGTAGAACAAAAATTTTAATAATTATAATTAGTACTATAATTAGCATAATTGGGTTCATTTTACTCTTCCAAGAACTTGTGGAAATAGAATGGAATAATGAAATAAATGTTAAGGACTGCATGTGCTGCTCATTATTGTTCCTTGACATTAGCACATGCACATTTGGCATGTTTGGCAAAAACAAATACAAAAAGTGTAGTGCAAACAAAAACTTAAATAAAATTTAAATTAAGAATAGTGGAAATGAACCTTCTTAATGGAAAAACATTCAAAGTTCATATGCAAAGATAAAATGAGTAGCACACTAGCAAAATTGCATTTTTTTTTTGTCCTAAAAATGTGGAACAAAATGCTTCCTTCATATAATACAAATCTTAAAACTGCTAACAAATCCTTTTCAGGATCAATGTATCATGTTGGCCTTGTGAGGCAAACTATATAGAAATTGCAACTGGATGAACTACTACTTCCAACAAAATCTCCTTATACCTCCTTTACAGCCTGAGAAACTAACAAGGGTCTCTTCTGAGTTTCTTGCCCACCCACTATCCATCTTTGAGCTCTATCAGTTCTCTAAGTGGTATCTCTATGCCAGACTCCCAAGTTATTTCCTGCATAACATTGCATATATTCATAATATTGAATAAATAAAAGCACTGACAAAAAGTTGTCAGTCTCATTGGAACTATAAAGAACTAAGAAGAATCTCATTAGTTGTGTGTGGTATGAAATTGAAACTCTCTTGGTCACTTATGTTTTTTAAAGAGACTCAAAGGTCCAAAGCCGGATCTGGGGGGAAATTCTGCAATATCATGGCTAAATATCACTTTAAATATCACTTTAAATATTTGGCAATATTTAAATTATCGTTATTATTCTTACTTCTATTCGTACCTAAATATTACTGATGCCTAGTATTCAATCTTTGATATTCTGACTTCAATTGTTTTGCTGCTCATGTTCATCCTTTCTGAATTTACTACGCATGTCAGAAACTTCAAAGGAGCATTTTGCTTTGATTGAGACTTTGGCAAAATGCCTCTTTGAAGTAGCTCTGCAAAGAGAAGTGACATGCCATCAGAGTTGCCACACTGTGTTACCAGCATGACTTCTTAGTTTTGAGTACTCTATCTGAGACCAAGTCTTTAGTTGAAGTAGTATGGCTGCACTGTAAATAACTATGTTACGAAACTACTTAAATTCTGTGTCTGTTAGTTATGCAGCAGAACCTGGGGTGAGCTAAATAAACCTCGTCCTGGTAAATCTCCTTTATTTGATTTACAATGAATTTCTTATCCAACAAAGTCCCAGGCAACAGTCTTTCAAAATAGTTTCCAATTGCAAACCTTTATCAAGCTTGGAGCATGGGCAGGCCGATATCTTTCAGACACCGCAATATTTGGTAAGCATGCCGGAAGGAACTAATTGTCTCCTGCAAAGCCTCAGTCCCTTTCATTCCTCTTTTATTCTCTAGAGGAGCGGCCATTCAATGTCTACCTGTGGCTTTACTTCTAAATCGGCCCTTGTTCCTCAGCTGTTCCCTTCATCTGGCAACTTTGCACATGCGCACACTGGGAATAGGCTCCAGCTCTTCTGCCTCACTGATGTCTGATTTTGAAGGCAGCTGATAATTGTCAGATGGCCCTGGCCCCATCTCTGCCTCCAATGTAGAGCACTCGTCAGAAACTTCCCCAGACTCCAGGACTGGCTCATGTTCCTCCCCAACCTCCTCACTGTCCAAAATTGCTGCCAGCTCCACTGGCTGCTGTAGGCCCACAACAAAGAGAAACAATTCTCTACCTCCCACACTCTGGGCCACTCTGAACAATGGCATTGAACAGCAGTGTCAAGGGTGGCCCTGAAGTTGACGCCTGAGCCTACCACCACCACCACTGCCACAATATCATTACTATATCATTCCCCAATGCCACAATAGCATTACTATATCATTCCCCAATGCATGCAATCTTTTCCTATTATTAAATTCCACTCCAAAGCAAAAGCATCCATCTTCTCTGGGTGAATGGAGTGAATGGAGAGTGAATTGGGTGAATGGAGAGCAATGTCTGCCACTTGGAGCAGGGCACTCAACACAGCTCTGCACAATCTAAAGTAGAGCTAGCACTTTAGGAAAGCTGTAAGTGATTAAAGCAAATCCATACCACTCCAATTACCTGTCTATATAGCCTTATAATAATACTGTAAGTCATAGTATTACCCAATAACCCAAATCATATTGTGAGACATTCTTGAAGTTTCTCCATGTTTAATCTTCAGCATATGTCTGAGGGATTATATTAATAGGTAAAGGTTTAACTCAGCTACAGAGTTCAGAATTTGACCTTCAGCTTTTGCTTAGCTGTGGAACGACTGGATTACTGCAGTTGTTTCCAGTTGAGTCCAACTCTTAAGGGAGACGGTCATTTTGTTTCTTAGTCAAGGGAGCCAGTATTGTTTGAAGATATTTCCATGGTCATGTGTCTAGCATGACTATACACCAACAGCATGGAATGCTGTTACCTTCCCACCAAAGTGGTATCTATTTATCTACTTGCATTTGCATGCTTTCAAACTGCTAGGTGGGCAGGAGCTGGGTTATGTAAAGTGAGCTTATCCCATCATGTGGTGCTTTCCAGCTGACAAGTGGGACCTATCACGTCCCATACTAATTATGGAAACTCATTTCATCTAGGTGGGGTTTTTTTGGTTTGTTTTTGTTAACTTTAGTCACTTGACTAAAGTTTAATCACTTTGGTGATCAGTGGTAGAAACTGAATTCAGGGGAGTGCACTTATCCTATATTTATCTGAACCTTTGATTTCATGTTTCAATGTGAGTTTCAGTGCCATAAAACATATTATGGTTCTAGAAGTAGTATGTTGAGTGTAAAGGTAGGGGATGTTGAGGTCAGAAATTTTGTTGCTCATACTTGAAAACTGTTATATGTATTTTCAACACGTTCTTGGTCTCAAGGACACCAAGCATGGTTCCAATTACCTATTAATTTAGGAGGGCAGGGATTTGAATCTAAACCCCACTGAAAATAAGGCCCATGAATCTTTAGATGTCAGCAGACAAACACTTGTTATGTATGGCTTAATTGTTATCTGCAGTATTCTCATCTAGCTGAGTTTTGTTTGCAAGGCCTTTGCCAAGTCAAGCAGAAAAGGCAAGCTAAGTCATGAATATCATGAAAGCTGTGAATTACTGCTGAGTCCTGGTTGAAAGTCGCTGACAATGGGGGCACTGTTTTATAGTGGTTCTGCTCCTTTCTGTTTGGCCATCTATCAGAAGATAGTTTATTGAAGCAATATTCTCTGAAAAAATGCTTTAGAGCATTAACTATGTAAATAATAAATTTTCCTACCACACTACAATAACAAATAAGAAAAAAGATCCATCAAGAAAGAATTGCACATCTTTTTAGTGGAGCTTTGGTTTCGTAATTTACCTAATTTTTCACAGCTTCAATTACATATGAAAATTATTGTATCACAATTGCAAAATTGGTTCTACTTGTATAATTACTTTACTGTATGATCAAATGTGTGTTCCTTTCTTTCTGAAATCTTTTCTTCAACAATATAGTTAAATCCTACTGCAGTAGGATTTAACTCAGCTACAGAGTTCAGAATCTGACCTTCAGCTTTTGCTTAGCTGTGGAACAACTGGATTACTGCAGGTCAGGATATAACAACTGTGTTGAGAATCACAATATCACCATTGCAATTCAAGCATCAAGCCACAGCAGTTATTCCCTTGCTTTCACGGGTATTAAAATTGATCCTCAGTTAAATAAAAAATAGATTTTTCCTATCTCCTTTTCATCGATGGCAAACAATACAATCATAAGTGAAGACTTTTTTTTTTAATATAGGGTTTGGAGGGCTATTTGTAAAGAACTCAGTTGAGTATGATTATGGTGCTGTGCTATTCAAGCTACAACAATGGGTATGTTGTTATACATTTTCATATTTGAAATAGTTTAAACTTTAAATTTTAAGGGATTTCCTGTTAAGTCAGTTATCTGATTTGAAGCCAGGGGTTAATTATGTTTTAGTGGTTGTTTTTCTGCCTGTTTGGCAGAAAAGCACAATTTTCATCTCTTGAGAGCTGTGTCAGGCTTTGCCTGCTGTACCGCACTCCAAAATGGAATGGGCCAGAAGTCTTTAAAAGGGAAGTTTAGAGAGCATTAAAATGCGCCTAGGATTTAAGTATGTTATTTAAGTATGTTGTTTTTTTTTTAACTGGCAAACCTGACTGATGTCTTGTCTCTTTTTTCCCTTTGCCCTTGCATTTGAAAATGTCACTTTTTCTCCCTGTATGTTTCTTGGTTTCCTTACAAATGTTGATAGCAAAATTCTGTTAGAATGAATGAAATCAGCCAGGAAAATAGAACATGGGATAAATATAGTAAATATTGATATTCTTTATGAAATGAAATGAAAGTAACACATTTATATACAAAAAATTGTGTGAATGGATGGAAATATGTTTTTCTTATTCGTGAAGCTATATCATAACATGCTTAAAGGAATGTAGGAATATTTCTATCATCTTTATATATACTTGTGTTTATTTTTAATCTGTTAAGATTGGGACCAGGACAGGAAATATTTATTTATTTATTTTTATTTATTTATTTATTTGATTTGCCAATTGTTTACAAGATAATAAGTATAAATGTATACATAGTTGTGAATACATGAAATGGGTACATATAAGAAAAATAAAAGAATAAGAGAAACAATAGGACAGGGACGTTAGGCACGTTGGTGCGCTTATGCACGCCCCCTACAGGCCTCTTAGGAAAGGGGTGAGGTCAATAGTGGACAGTCTAAGGTTAAAGTTTTTGGGGTTTGGGGAAGAAACTACAGAGTCGGGTAGAGTATTCCAGACATTGACCACTCTATTGCTGAAGTCATATTTCCTGCAATCAAGTTTGGTGCGGTTTACTTTGAGTTTGTATCTATTGTGTGCTCTTGTGTTGTTATGGTTGAAGCTGAAGTATTCATTGACAGGTAGGACATTGCAATGTATGATCTTATATACCATGCTTAAGTCAGACCGAAGACGGCGTAATTCAAGGTTTTCTAGTTCTAGAATTTCAAGTCTGGTGGCATAAGGTATTCTACAACGAGTAGAGGAGTGGAGAACTCTTCTTGTGAAATATTTCTGGACTTTCTCAATTGTGCTAATATCAGATACGTAATGTGGGTTCCAGACTGATGAACTGTATTCGAGTATTGGTCTAGCAAATGTTTTGTATGCTCTGGTTAGTAGTGTGATATTACCAGAGAAAAAGCTACGTAGGATTAGGTTAACAACTCTTAATGCCTTTTTGGCTATGTAGTTGCAGTGGGCTCTAGCACTTAGATCATTAGAGGTGAGTATTCCAAGGTCCTTTACAGAGCTTGGGTCATCAACAAGATCTTGACTATTCAGCTTGTATTTTATTTTCTGATTTTTTTTGCCAATATGTAAGACAGAGCATTTATTTGTTGAGATTTGAAGTTGCCATTTGTTTGACCATTCCGATACATAGTCAAGATCTTTTTGTAGGGTAGCAGTATTGTCTGTGGTATTGAACAGCTTTACATCATCAGCGAAGAGAGCGCAATTGCTCTTAATATGATCACAGAGGTCGTTTATGTAGAGTATGAAGAGAGTTGGTCCTAGAACACTGCCTTGGGGAACACCACTATTGACAGGTACTGGATTTGATAGGGACGCTCCCGATTTTGACCATTTGTTGTCTGTTTGACAGGAATGCTTCTATCCAGTTATTCAGTTGTCCAGAGATACCATAGGATTTTATTTTTAGGAGTAGTTTGTCGTGTACCACTGAATCAAAGGCTTTACAGAAGTCTATGTAGATTGCGTCTATTGCTTTGCCCTGGTCGAGTTGTGTCGTCCATATGTTTTTGCAGTGTAAGAGTTGCAGATTACAGGATAGTTTTTTCTGAAACCAAATTGTTTATTGGAGAGTAGGTTATTTGTCTCTAAGTGGAGGATGATGGATTGGTTAATAATTGATTCCATGACTTTACAGGTGACGCAGCATAAGGAGATTGGCCTGTAATTTTCAACTAGGCTTGGGTCTCCCTTTTTGAAGATGGGGATGACTGTGGCTTGTGACCATAGGTTAGGTAAGGAGCTGGTTCTGAAAGATTTTTCAAAGATTATGCTTAGAGGTTTGGCTATGACAGTGGATAGCTTTCTTAAGAAGTAGGCACATATTCCATCCGGTCCAATAGATAGAGATGGTTTTAGATTGCGTAGTGCTTTTTCAACATTGTCTTCTGTGAAATCAATATGTATTAGATCATTGTTGTTATCTGTGGTACGGCTAGGAAATACTGGGCATGATCCATTGCTGTTTACAAATACTGAGCCGAAGAATGTGTTAAAGATGTTGGCTTTAATGGTGTCGTCGTTGCAGTCTTTACCATCAGGTCCTATCAAGGGAGGGATGGACCTTGAGTCTTTTAGTTTGTTGTTTACAAAATTGTAAAAAGCACGGGTGGAATTGGTGCTTAGAAGGTTTTCCTCTTGTTTAATGTGATAATTGGTGCATTCGGTCTTTATCTGGTGGCATAAATTTTTGTATCGGTTTTTGAAATTGGCAACGTGACCAGATTTGTTTTTCCGCCAGAGTGATCTCTAGATAATTTTCACTACAAACCAGGAAACTTAATAGTGTTTGAATGCATAGAATAATGTTACATCACTACATTGTACATGCTTTTTAAGAGCTTATTACATTATAATACATATTTCATTCCTATCATGCATATCTTTACACAGAATAGAAAAGTAAATCTAGCTGGTTGTGCATTGTCACACATATTACATCGTTTGTCTTCTCCTTGCCCTCCCCCAATTGATACAAATACCAAAAGCTCCCAGTACAAATCACAATGACCAAAAACACAAAAAACTAGCACAATATTTTGATATAAAATCTGGCATTTTGTACTTGTATTCCAAAATTAAATGCAAGTATGTAAGTCATGTGGTTTGCACTGAAATGTTGTCATGTAAGTTTTATAATTTACTCTCCTGTTTAGAAGTGTATGGATGTCATTTAGCAACTAATTAAAAACTAAATTAATATACAAATATTTTCATACAGTCTCAGAAATAGATACAAAGGAAAATTTTTCCTGGCAATACCAAAACTGATTATAAAAGTGAAAGATTGAGAAAGAAGCAGCAGCAGTGGTATAAAAATACTAAGCACAGATGAAATTTGTCAGAATTAATCTGAATACAAATTACAATTGTACTGTTCACTTTTACAATTACTTCCAGCTGAATACAGATTTTAAAAGTATGATTCCCAATCCCTTTGCCACCATGAGAAGAATTCAAAAATATTAAGAATCAGCTACTATAAATTTATTTGCTATAAAAGAACTAGAGATTGTATTCCATCTGGCCAAGCAAGAGTTTGCTTACTGCTCCACTTTTCCAATTCCCATTGCACCAGCAGCCATTTGCAAAAAATGCATGAGTGGTGGAGAATTAGTGAACTGAAACTTACTAATACAAATAGCAAAATGAGTGTTGAAATTGAGAAAAATATTATATTTAACAGGTCTCAAGTACATATGGTGTACTGAATCTCACGAAAAATAATCAAAACACAAAATGTAAACAGGAAGTACAATGATAAATATTTATTTCATTAGATTCATTTACTGCTATCTCATTAATATGCAGGAATTTTAAAATCTGTGCTACGAATTATATTATGGTATTGTATACATAAAATAATCCAAATAATTGAATGAGTAATTTTATTTTAGTGATCTATAGTTGTAGAAAGCTTGGCAAAGATAGTCCATTGTAAGATATTATTTTGGGGCTATCCTTTTACAATTAGCATCCTTGACTATAGATCTGTAAATCATTAATACTTTTGCATTCTGTCCATTATAGCATCTAAATAATTTCTTATATATAGAACGAAGCTATATGAAGTTGTTTTCTTTTCCAAAAGGGAAAAACGATGAATATCAGACACAGCATATTTTGGACAATAGCATTTGTTTTGTTTTGTTTTTGCTTGATACTCTACAAGTGTAATTAATAATAAATTGCTTAACCAATTAGATTTTTTTTAAAAGTTCAACAATTGAGCTCAATGAGAATGTTTTCCTCTCAGAAGACCAATACATAGTGATCATTCACTAAAATGAGATGTATTATCTATAATTTTTGCTATCATTTAAAATATTTAAATGATAATTACATTATTTTTTGTGTTGCCTAAAACATATTGTACAAGATGTTTATACGCCAGGAAATTTAAAAAAATCTTATTTTATTAGATAAGAATTAATAGTGAAAATGTAGAAAAAAATGAAATTATTGAACTGACCACATTAAATTGAAAGCATAAACAGGAAACCTGTGAGTGATAGAACTATAGAAAAGCTGTTTTATATCACATTAAGCACACAAAATTAACAGTGTCATTTCTCTATTGTTTCCATATAATATCACCCAACACTTTGATACATGCCTTGAAAGACATAATACACAAAACTGAAATTCTCATAGGTTGATCACTACAGTGATACAAGCTCTTGGAAGAGTCCTGGTTGTGTCAAACTTCTTCCATTTGAGAATTATGGAGTCCATTGTGCCCTTAGAAACCTTCAGTGCAGCAGAAATTTTAATGTAGCCTTCCCCAAATCTGTGCTTTCCAATAATCCTGTCTCTGAGCTCTGTAGGCAGTTCATTTGACCTTTATAGCTTTTGTCTGCTACAGTGTGCATTGTCAGCTGTGAGTCCTTCTATAGATAAGTGAGTGTCTTTCCAAATCATTTCCAATCAATTTAGTGCACCATAGGTTGACTCCAATCAAGGTGTAGAAACAGGTCAGCAATGATCAAGAGAAATGGGAGGCACCTGAAATGAATTTCAAATGTTGTTGCAAAGGGTCTGAATACTTATACCACTGTGATATTTTAATTTTTTCCTTTTAATAAATACGGACATTTCTAAAATTCTGTTTTTACTTTGACACTATGGGATACTGAGTATAGATTAATGACAAAAATTAATTTCAACAACTTGGAGGTTCAGACTGCAGCATAACAAAATTGACAAAAGTGAAGGGAGTCTGAATACTTTCTGAATGCACTGTAGCCATTAGATAGCTAGTAGAATATTATTTATTAGTTTGTTATTCATAAAAGATATTGTATGCTACTGCAGTCAAAAATAGCTCTCTGTGGCTCAAATAAAAATATTTTAAATAAATTATGTATTATTACAGTATATCTTTTAACAAATACAGCTATTTCAAGAAATTTAATCACAATTATTGATAACATAGAAAACTCTAAAGGAGAATATTTGTAGGTCAGGGTTGATATGACGGGTCCTTGGTGCTCTCTGATCTTGGTTGTTTTCTTGCAGATGTTTCATTACCCTTCATCATAATGCACTGATGATATTACCTAGTTTAGGTAATGACACATCTACAAGAAAGCAACCAAGCTCAGAGAGCACCAAGGACCCCTCATAGAAAACTGTACCAAGAAAAATAAAAAACAATTAAAATAAAGTAATAATGAGACACTGAAGTTAAATATACAATAATCAATAAATTTAATAAATTATCAAATTTGAGACTTAATTATTCTACAAAAATTTTCACAAGAGGCATAACTGTTGCATTCAACTCTTGTAATGTCCCAGTAAATGGCATAATAGAGAATACAAATATGACACTATGATATTATTTATTTATTAAATTGATTTGCCACCCATCTCATATTGAAACAATTCTGGGTGGCTTATTATCATTTCCATCACTTTCTCCAATATATCAACCAGCATAATGATCAAATTTCAAGACAGCATGCAAATTTTGTTAGACATTATTATATAGCCAAGGCTGATTTAATTCTGTAGATCTTTGGAAAACATATGATAGCTTCCCAAAGCCCTATTCCAAATCAGCTTGACAACTCATCCCTTTTCAAAAAAAAAAAAAAAAAAAAGTAGCTATTCAAAGTTCATACAACCTACTGACTTATCTCTGTATATTTTCACGTTCTTTTGACTTGCTTTGCTGAGAAGATCTGCTTTAACAAATTGAAAAGAAGTGTTTCTTATAACTGCATGGTTTATAAAGCACTTCTTACAAAGTCTTCCTACAATCCTGCCATACACTGTAACTCTATTTAGAGGTTTCAAAAGTGTTAAATGCTTGCATATGTAGCTTAGATGAAAAAGTGGAAAGAGAAATGACAGCAGCCACAATAACAAACCATAAAAAATATGGATAAAAATATGGAACAGATTACAACTTAGAAATTGGGCCTGCTTACTTATTATTGCATCTGAAAACTCAAATAAGGTGATCCTGATTAACCAATTTTCTTCACATGTGGGTGAAGTTTTTTCTGCATATTCCTCTTTGCTAGGTCTGTGCAGTGCCCTGAAAATAATAGTTTCCTCCTCCAAATAATTAAATAAGTTGGGTCATTTTCAAGGATTGAATGGCTCTCTGAGAAGCTATCCTTAGCCAACTTGCATGGATATATATTGTGCAGCCATATTTGTTTCCCATTGCAAAGTAGTAATATATACACAGTCATACATGCAGAAACATCCTGGAGCAATCTATGAAACAGCCATTCAAATCTTATAGAAAGCACAGTTGATTTATATATATTAAAAAGGTGTTTCTTTCAGACTTCTGCAGATTGCAAAACAATTTCTTCAAATACTTTCTATAATCCTACTGTTTACTATGCCACATTTCAACCAGAATGCATATTAACACATATCCTATTCCTAATATAATTGTATAATATTTCTGTTATTTTATACCATCATAAATAATAACAGTGGCATGGTGTTCTTGG
This sequence comes from Notechis scutatus, assembly GCF_049901735.1. NCBI lineage: Eukaryota > Metazoa > Chordata > Lepidosauria > Squamata > Elapidae > Notechis > Notechis scutatus. The sequence continues at coordinate 95,439,758 of NC_142010.1, read as the reverse complement.
TTAATCCTAGGCCAAGACTTTATTTTCTTTTGGTGTGGACGGCCATAACTATGTAACATTTCTAAGTCATTTTCAATTTAGACAAGACCAGAAGTAAGAAAACTTCTTCTTTGCAACTGTAATGATTTAGCAAAAAGACCTCCATGTCCTGTAGATGCATACAGGTTCAGTGTCTTTACTTTCAACTTCACATAGATACAGTTGCACTATTTATATAGTAGTAAAAAGTGCTTCATAAATACATTTTTTAAAAAAAGAACAGTCATTTGCTACATTTGCAACTAAGGTTTAAATATCTTATTCTCAGGGTTAAAAAAAAGAACAGTAAAAAAGTTTAACGGTTTTATCACAATCTTTTATTTGAAAGTCTTCTAAACCTGATCCTGTTTATTTGTTTGAAATGAAGATTATATTTATTACCTGTGAGACTGCATACAAGTCACTGGTGATGGGGAGGGTATATACACTATAGATTAGGACAGTAAAACATTGGAATCAATTGGCTTACCTTGCTGCAGCAGCAGTAGCAAGCATTTTCTTTAAGCTATTAATTTTATTATTAGCACACCTGGAGACACAATTGCCCTCAGGGAAAAGCACTTCAATGTTTTATGCTACAAAGACTAGTGGCATATGATCAATGAGCTAGCTGGAGCTGCAATCTTTTCTGGAATACCTTTCATTTCAATACAAATGAATAAAGGAATGTTGTCTTGATAATGTAAATTTATAATCTCCTCTCACATTTTCTCTTTTTGCTATTTTTTTTCTTTCTCTTCAGTTCCATTTGGGCAGGAAATATTTCTTCTCTGTAGTGATAAAACTAAACTCACAGAAATGTATTTTCCACTTATGTTTAGTGACGAGTCACATCTAGTGGTAAGCCAGCCATCATTACTTTAGAACTTATAGGTACAACAACTTAACAACATAACAAAAGAATTGCTTTTATTTTGCATAAACAGGTAAACAAATTTGCAAGATAAACATATTAGCCTAGTTAAAGCTCTTTGAAAACATAATGTAGCTTGTGGTTAGTTTGGTATAATGCCTGAAACCATCCAATATTATTTAGTATAGTTTAGGACTGTGATGGCGAACCTATGGCATGTGTGCCACAGGTGGCACACAAAGCCATTTGTGCCGGCACGCAAGCTGCAGGAAAATTTACCTCACTGCATATGTGCATGCCTCACAGATTATTTTCAGCCAGTTTGAGGTCTTTTTCGGCCTCCCAAAGGTTTGAGAAAGGCTTCTTCAGGCTTGTACAAGCTTTGTAGGCAAAAATCTAGCCCCATTTCATCACTCCCGTTTTTTTCGGAAAAACAAAAATGACAAAACGGGTTAGATTTCGGCCTACAAAGCTTGTCCAAGCCTGCAGAAGCCTTTCTCTAGCCTTTGGGAGGCCAAAAAAAAGGGCTCAAACTGGCCGAAGGTAAGGGGGCAGTGGGGATGGGTGGGTGGGATTGCGTGCACATGCTTAGGGGATGTCGGGGTGTGTGCATTGCCTTCTGAGTGCTGGCACACGAGTGCGAGCATGCAAGCACATGCACAATTTTTGGTACAAGAGCCCAAAAAGGTTAGCCACCACTGGTTTAGGACATGTCAGTTTGGTTTGTTCAATTCCTGCTTATAAGGAATATGGTTGTATAAGCATGGGGGCAATTAAAAAAAATCACATTGAGAAATTAGATAAGTGTCATTATTCCAAATATTAAAGAATTGTTATTTGAAATGTGCAATCTATTTGTTTTGGAAAATGCAATATTTTCCACTAATCAAATGCAGCAATATGTATAACCATGGCAGAAATTATGTGGTATTTCACAGTAATATGTTACATTGAATATATTACAATAGTGTATTTATTAGTACGTCAATGACTATTGATAAAGTAGATTCATTCCTCCTTAAATTTTGGAAGTTGTTTTCCACTTTGTATTGGTTTCTTTTTTTCTTAAAGTTTTAAAATAATTTTGTAAATTGAATGAAAAATAAAAATGAAGAAAAAATGTATTTACCTAAAGTACTTAGCATGCCATGTCAGTACACCTATTCTGCTAAACAGTGTTTGCTTAATGATTGTTTGAGCTAACTGAAATTGACTTTATAAATCATGGTTTTATATCATGGTTTATAAAGAGTGGTTGTGTTCATACAAAACATTCATCTTTAAAATATAGCAAGTCAAATTAGGGTTTAAAATGAATAATAAAGTAGAAGTAATATTATGATATGTTAGGTGAGCTTAGCTAAACATGTGATCAAAAAGAGAAATTTGATAACTTAACATCATAACAAATTACTCTTGCATTAAAAGTGTTTAAAATTGATGTTCTGGTCATTTGAAAACTTTATCATAAAAGGAATGAATTGAGTAATAGAAATAACATTACTGGCTTGTGTAGTTAATATAATGAAAATGTACACCTAAACTTCAGGAAAAAATCTGTTGCAGAGTATGCCAACTGTTTCAGATTAACTTTCTGTTATGAATATTCTTATGAAAACTCTAAAGTGTTGTTTACATGCTGTTCATTATTACTGAAGAGATACAATTCTTATTGATTTTGTTACTTCCAGAGTGGTGTTGGCCAATTTGCACTCGGAAGAAAGACAGTAATATTTTTTAACATTATTTCTTGATTATTTTACTTGTTTCTTCTAGCATTTTCTCTGAAATATTAATTGTATAAAATTATTCTAGTACCCAGATCTATATTTAAAATTTAAAAAGTAATTTTTAGAAACTTCTTATTCACTTGGCATTTCAGAATGCTGCATATATTTGAACTATGGAAATAGAATGCAGGTGCAAGTTATAAAATGCACACATTGAAAGGAGAGACAGGTTATACTTCCATATTTAATCAACCTCAGTTTACTATGATAATAACATATGAATATAAAATTGACAGAAAGATACCAAAATAGGATTCACATGATTTGAAGTGCTTGAACTTGTAGTTTCATAGCAAATGTCTATAAATCAGACATGGGTTAATTTAAAATGCCTGTTTGCTCTCTATTGGGCAAAATAAAGATAACTTGCTACCTAAATGGACACTACAATTATGTCATTGGTTCCTTTCTAACATAATAGTACCCTAACACAAAAGTACTATTTGCCTAAAAAAATAATAAGCATAAAGCTTCCCCTGAGATTTCAACAGAATATTGGTATTCTGAATGGCCCTGAAAATGTGGCCCTTCACCTAGGAGTTTGGTGACAACAATTGATATCCCTTTCCTTTCATTCCCTTGTTCTCCATTCAGGCTTGTTTTCTTTGCCATCTTGTTCCTTTTTATTTTTTGTATTATTATTTCTTATAGTTTTTAATTTTTAGAAATCATGGGTGTTCCATCACTGGAGGCTTTTAAGAAGAGGCTGGACAGCCCTTGTCTAGAATGGAATAAGGTCTCCTGATTGTACAGCGGGTTGGAATAGAAGACCTCCAAGTTCCCTTCCAATGTTGTTATTCTGTTATTTTAAACAATTTAAGGCACTGGCACTGGTTGACCAGCATATTAGCTTAATAAAAATAATATCTTAATAATCTTTCCTCAATATCTTTCCTATATGTTTTAGAAATCACATTTTATGATATTCAACACTTCTGTATATTTTATGTTCTTCCATTCAATCATACCCAATTCTCAGAAACTGGTTGGTTTGCATTTTTCTCAACAAGGTTTTTCAGGAATGTTTTGCCATTACTTTCTTCCCAGTGGTGAGAAGAAGTGACTTGTCCAAGGTTGTTCAGCTAGTTTTGTGCCTAAGACAGAACTAGAATTCATAGTCGATTGGATTCTAGACTAATGCCTTAACCACTAAATCATACTAGCTTCTACCTTGGTACATACTACATTCTTAACTGGAATAAAGTTAGGGAGCAAACCCCTTAATTCTAACCAAAATGTTCTGGACATTTATTTTCTTGCTTCTGAAATAGGAAGAAAGAAAATCTGAAAACACAGGTTTTATTTAGGCAATCTTACTTTTCATTTTTAGCTACCCCATAGGACTGAAAGAAGATTCCAAAAGGGCCATCCATCAACAGTGGCTCTGAGTTTATTTGGACACTGAATTGTTGTTGGTGGTAGTGATTTTCATTTTTGTGAACAATGAAACAACACTTGGATCTTTCATAATCAATGTTGTGGCTGAAAGGACAAAAAGTGGAGAATAACCAGACAAACCGGTCCTAGATACATAATCTGACTTCATGATTCTAATTTTTGATTCAGAACCACCCAGAGATGGCTATAAATGGGTGGTTATATAAATGTTTAAATAAATTGCAGACATGCAGACATAATCCTGCACTGCTGATAGATAGGAATGAGTTAACTGCTTTAATCTTAAAGAATAGGGGAAAACAACTTTTTTTCCAGGATCAAATTGTCAAATTTCATTGATGAAATTGTACTCTAATACCATGTACTATATTACTTAGAGTTTTCATTGTGTAGCATACAGAAAAAATTCCATTGCTTCAGAAGTAGGATACATTCCTTCTTTACCCATATGAACTCTGAAACTTGCATAATGTCGTATTCTATGTATCGCTGTTACTGAGTTCAGTAGCTTTTACAGTTAATTCAGAAAATATGTCTGTATCATTAGTAAAATCTGGGGGAGAGATGTGTGATGAACTTTCTGTGTAGATTATCACTGATTCACAAGTCTCTTATATTGTGTCTGTTTTTAAAGAAAATAAATATGCTCTACATGAAATCATTAGCACGCTACTGTTTATCCTTAGTGAATGACTTGCATGAGAAGTGGAGGAAGGATATTTGTCTCTTTCAAGCTAAGCTATTATAAAGTGATGAAATTAATATACTATCAGCTCTTCTCAATCTGGGTTATAAAATGTGTGCATGGGTGTTCATAGATCAGTTGTCTAAGTCAGCAAAAAAATGTGTTGATGATTGATAAATAATCAATTTTCCTATGAATAGTTGAGTTTAATTCTTCTGTCTTCATGTCCCAATTTAAATTGTAGTAATGTATGTCTAGGACAGGTATGGAGTATTCTATATATTATTTTATAATTCTAATATACCATTTAAACTTATGGGAGTTGTCATGTGCCACATTTACCAACCCAGTTCCAAGGAGAATAGCTAATAATTAAGGCCTACATTAGTCTCTACTGGGAATCTAAATTTTAAAATAAAAAATCAGAACAATAATCATGATGATCTAGAGCAGGGGTATCAAACTCAATGCCCGTGGGCCACATCTGGCCTGTGGGGGGATTAAATCTGGCCCACCGGGCCAGCCTGGAAATATCAAAGGACCAGCCCATAGTACTTCTGCCAGTCAAAATGGGCAACGGGGCGGGGGGAGCAAGTGCAGCCTCCGTGTGGCCCATTTTGGGCTGGCAGGGTGCTGCTGGAGGCTGGGGAGGCCGAAAATGGACCATGCATTTTATTTTTCATAATTAATTTATTCTTCATAATGTCTGTGTTATTTAGGAACTGTAGAAGGCTAGCTTACTCAGCAATAGAAATAAAAATATTTCCAACTTAATTTTTCACTAGGCCTACCAGGATTCTGATCTGACTTTTAGTTCAGAGTTTTAATTAAAATCTTTAGGTGGAAAATGGCCAGATCAGTGGATCTAGTCTTTCTAAATTCAAATTTAGAAATAGGGAAAAGATTATCTGCTTCCAAGAGCCCAAATGGGATCTGAAAGGAATTCCTGCTCAAAGATTGCCGAATTTGTTCCTATAATTTCCATAATAAATTCTCTTTAATCCTTATTTGCAATGTATGAGACATGCATCAAGTTTCAATTTGCTTTGAACAATATTTCTTCTCCCACAATGCAGTGCACATTGCACTGTGGTATAGGAAACTTACTGACTGTTCAAGGGTGACATGATCCTAACTAGTAATTCATTTATTAGTTCATTAATGCACCCCCATGAAATAGATATAACTAGATGGAAGAATTAGCAGAAAGCTCAATCACCAATCCCCCCTCCCCAAGAAATTCACGGGATGTTCAGAAATTAAAGTGGAAGTAATGGGGATGGCAGTGAAGTAAGGAGCCAGTTATTGTAAGACATTTCTGCTTCAGAAGCATATGAAAATACATTCTAGGTTGCCTCCAAACACTGAGTGGTTTATCATACCCATGATTCTGTTAAACATATAACAAAATTCATATCTGGTAATGTGGGTATGTCTTTACAAGTACTATTTAAGCATGTCATCCTCCAGAGTTTCAAATTGCAGAAAAGAAAGAAACCTTGCAAAGTGTAATCATAAACTGTTTAATTTTTTTACATGCTGCTTGTTTTTGAGAATATTGGACAGTGTATAGTTTTAATTGCATACTAGTGCCACCTAGCCTTAGATTGTAGCCTTGTGCTTATCTTTGTGAAATTCTCAGGTTATATAGCTCCTTTATTTCTTTTATAAGCCAAATACATTTTTTCAACTTTCACAAAAAAATGTTTACTTCTTCAGAGTAAAATATTCCAGTCTTAGCCTTTGTTCAGATACTGTAAAAGTATTTATATAAAAACTCATATCTGGCTGAATTGTATACATTTTTGAAGAATTGTTACAGTACATATATAATTTCAACAAAATTTACAATGGTTATAATTTTCTATAAAGCCACATATATTTTAATCAAATATTGTAACACTAAATTTTATACTTTTTAGTGATACCTGTTTGAAAATCCCTTGTGATTATCTAATAGCAAACTTTTTTGTTAATTTAATAATTAGCATATTTGATGTCGTAATGTGATTAGTTGTCTTGTACACTTTGTATGTAGCCCTCCACCAGGATGTTTATTATGTTATAAGTAAAAGAGAGCCAGTTTGGTATAGAAGTACGGTATCAAGCTAGAACTTGATCAAGGAGAGATTCAACCTAGAAATAAGGAGAAATTTTCTGACAGTGAGAACAATCAATCAATGGAACAGCTTGTCTTCAGAAGTTGTGGGAGCTTCACCCCTGGAAACTTTCAAGAAGAGACTGGACTGCCATTTGTCAGAAATGGTGTAGGGTCTCCCGCTTGGGCCGGGGATTGGACTAAAAGACCTGCAAAGTCCCAACTCTGTTCTGCGCTCCAGTGCTTAGGTACCAAAGCCAACTGGTTCATCTTCATTACTTTTTCTTAGCCATAGGAAGCAGGCAAAGCAGGCACTTTTGAAAAACCTTGCTTAAGAAAGCTTGCCAGAGAGTCTCTGAGAATCAGATACGACTAAATGCAGGGAAGTGGAAACATGTAAAGAAACAAGACATTGTAAATGTGAATGAAGTTTCTCATGCAGCAGGTGACTATGAAATTGAAGCACAATCTTCAGATTTGAATAGTATAATTCTGTTTGAAAATCAATGCTACAATGAAGAGAGTTTTTTTGTATTGGTTCCTTTTTGATGATTTCTACTAAGATATAACAAGTATTTTTAGCAATATAATTGTAAGAAATTCTGCTAAGAAAAAGAAATTATAATTATGCTGTTCCTTTATATAATAAATCCTTTATGTGCTATATCGTACATTAATCAATAAACATACAAGGGTCCCCTCCAATATAACCTTGTAAAGTTTCTTAAATTAATCCTTATTAAAAATATTGACTTCTTGTGACTTACTAGGTTTGTAGCTGCTGAGAGTTTTTCATTCTAATTAGAAGGTTAGGCTCCAGTGCTTAGACTGCAGATAATAATCCAATGTTTCTTCATCTTGTAACATAAAAATAATCAAGTTTTGCCAATTGTCACAATTATGGAAATTACTCAGGCTCTTAAAAACAGTTCTCTGTATATGTTTTATTTTAAATAAAATCAAGTTGAATTGTTCAAGAGAACTTTTAGTAAGGCAAATTAATTTTAATCATGTCAACAGTACAGCAAATATTAAAGTAGTCAAGTTAAGTAATCTTATATTTATTAACAATATTGTATTACACAAATCATTTTATTGAAAGGCAACTTTCATTTCCACTGTATCTTGACTACTCTGACAAGAAAATGGTTAGCATATATTTAAAATAAAGCATAAATATGAGTATCATTTCACATTATTTTCAGCGTGAACAAGTTTTTATTAAGGGCTAGTATAGCAAAATAAACTTGTGGTTTATAAGATTATAGTGCAATGAAATTTTGCATGTTTATTTGATACTTTTTTTCTTTTCTTTCTATTAATGTAAACTATTGAAAATACTATAATATTGCCTCAAGTTTAAAATTTAACAGCTTGCTGCACATTAAGTAAAATTTAACCAAATTTAATAGCTTGATTGTTTTATTTATTTCTAAATATTAACTCACTTTTCATCATATCATTCTATATCACAGCAATAATTACATAGCTATACTTATAGCATAAAAGCATAGATTTACTGGAAATCTTTAAAACCATTTTAAAAGAATATGAAATATCTTCAGCTGTAATAGTTCAACATGAGTACTTAAAAAACTCTAATAGTTTCAATTTTATTTCTGAAAAATAATTTAAGTATGAATATTTTAAATATGTATATCTTTCTCATTATCCCTAAATATACTTTTTTGCTTAACATTTAAAAAAAAAATTAAATACTGATGAATACTGTCTTTGTTTAAATGACTGATTTTGAAGAGAGTCTTCCATTCCAGGAAGACTTATATTTTTTGTATAAGATGGAGATGAAAGCTCCATCTTATGCAAAACTTGTCCAGTTCTTTACAGCAGTTATGATAAAAAATCAAGAATTACGGAATTAATGAAGATTTTTAATCCAAGGGTAGGGCTGATCTTGAAATTTGCTGCAGAAAGTTCTAGTTCTTTTTCATATACAAGTTCTTTAAAGCAGAGATTCATTATACGTTTCGATCTCTTTTTCTGGGTTTTCTTTAACTCAAATCTTCTTCTCAGACCTTCTGCAATATGGTCTACTCTACCACTAGCAGAATCTTATATGCACAAAGATGGAAAAACACACTAATGTCAACAAGGGAAGGGAGAACGGTAAAGATGATGGAATTAGTGGAGATGTTGAAATTGACTATTTTAATTAAATAAAAAATGCATCTAATTTTATTTCCACTTGGAGACTGTTTCTGGACTTTTTTGTTGGAAACTGAACATTATGAAACATTCATTTTTTGTTTTTATTATTAGAATGATTTTGTAACTATAGAAATGTTGTGAAATGTAAAACAAATGTTTGATATATTATTTTTGCAATCTACTACACCAAAGAAGTCATTGGGTCAGAAGTAATTGGGTTTTATTCTTCTTTTTTCAATTTTCTCTCTTTTTCTTATTTTTCTGACATTTGTTTCCTCAATACTTTTCTCTTATAATGCAACTTAATAGCATAGCATTCAAGTCTGAAGCACCAAAATAGTTTCAGGTTGAAAGGATTAGCCTGTTGTGGTTAGCCGGCAGCAGGTGCAAATGGCTGAGGAGAGCGAGGACTCAGATGAGGGGCCAGGACCATTAGGGAGTGGACTGCTGCCTTCAGAGATTGTGGGGGCTGGCAGCAGTGATGAGGAGGTTCCCAGGGAGCCTGTGCCAAGTGCGCATGGTGCAGGATTGCTCGCAGGAAAGAGCAGCTGCAACAGCACGGGTGACTCAGGAGTAAGGCTGCAAGGTAATGGCCCCTCCTTCAAGAAGATAAAAGGCAACTGTGAAGTGAACATTCTTTGCAGGAAGCAAAGACGTTTTGAAACTCAACCTCATGGACATTACAGTATTTTAAGTTGGTATTTGAAGACTCTTGTGTTGTGAAATATTTCTTATCTGTGATTCTTGGCATTCTCATACAATTTTGGCAAGGTTTGTGCTTATCAAAGTTAATTAGTTTTCAGCAGTCTTTTAACCGGGGATTCGTAAGACTTATTAAAAGATTTCTGTTCCCTTTGGTTATTGTTTGTCTTATTGGAAAAGAATTTAGGTCAGAACATAGCCACTGACCTCACCATTGCCTGGAGAACCCCCAATTGGGTTCCTTCAAGTCCCTGGCAAGAGCTGGAGAGAAGGATGGAAGCTCAACTCTGCCATACTTGGGCCTCGAACATGGGCTTGCTAACTGCCACCCCAGCATCCTAATCATGCAAACCACTGTGCTCCTTATGGAATTTCATAAAAATGTTTTTTAAAGGGATAAAGCACTTATAGCATGTCATCTGTTGATTGCTTATCAATAAATAATTATTATTTTTTGATAATACTTCTGCCACAACTACAGGAGCTATAACTTCAGGAGAACTCCTGTGAGCTGCTTTCATATGGAAGAAGACTATTTCAGAAATTAGGAGACATAGTATTCCTCTGGAATTGGATGGTTCTGAAGTATTCCCACTCCCAATCTTCAGAACTTGTCTCAAAGACCACCATGACAGTTTTGAAAGAGAATTTAAACAGTTCCAAGAGATCATATACCCACTATCCCGATTTTGGGGTTTCATTTTCCACAGTAATCTATCATTTGTATTGTTTCATACTAAAGCATGTTATGCAAATGGTGCAGCTTACACTGTTGAAAAATGACATTATACAAACATGATGTAATTATATAAATGACACAAATCAACCCAATGACATAGCTTTTGACTTAACAAGTATTTGGAAAGAATAGTTATCCCTCATCCAAAATTGTCTCTTAAATTGAGGTTTCATGGTAAAGTCAATAAATATATTAATAACCATTGATATGCAGACTAATGAGAAAATATAATGATAAAGGCATGTGGATAAAGGCAAATGATAGAATTATTTGTCATTGGATTTTGCATAATCTTAAATAGAGCCGAAATAAATAGAATTAGAAACAATTACAAACTTACCACAGTTCTCTCCCGTATGCACAAATTCCATTCAGTTACACTTCAAATAAAAGAGGAAAATTATTTTAATAAAATATTTCCCTAGATAATGTTCAGAAACAATTAGGCATTAGCTTTCATAAATACTAAAATATGTGTTAATTCAGTTTGAAATACATGAACCATGCACACTTTGAAACTTGCCTGAAAAGACTCATTATAAACGAATGCTGTGAGAAGCATTCTCTTTCAATATGGTGAAGCACCTGAATGCTTTTAATAAGTGGTTGTCACAATTTTAAAGAATTCTAGTTATGCTCCAAACCCTTCCTGGCAGACTTCAGATTCTGGTATATTCGGTAAGCCTACAACAATATAATTCTTAATAAGACTGCATTTAAATTAGTTAGTTTTTATTTCTCTAGATGCGTATTAATTTAAATGGATAATCATGGCCACATGCATTTTTTTCTTTCTAGTGGGTAGTACGTATGACAATAAAAGCTATTTGCTAAAACAATAATAAAATTACTGAATAATGGTAATTGAATAGACTGATTCAAATGCCCCATGGGTGTGCGCAACCAAAAATACATAAGTTATACTCAAGAGAGAGTTGTTAAAAATATACACACTAACTAACCCTGAGATTTTGGAAAGAGAAATAATAAATTTAAAAAAGCGTTGCAAGGAGGGCAAGGACATCATGGGAATGAAAGGTAAAAGAACAAAAAGCCAGAGAAAAGAGAAGTATAGAGCTCATTCAGAAAACACAAGGAATTATAAGCACAACTTAGAAGTGTGAAGTAAAATGTGCCCACTTCCTTTCTCTTTGGCTCAATAGCTGGGAAACTGCATTGCTTTAACTTTTGTGCATCTGAAATATAACTAATCAGAAAGGATACTTTAGTTGTTCACATTTTTAATGGAGATGTCTACAAAATAACTCACACTGAACACTTAAGCTTAATGTTTTGTAATAATCTTGTATTGTTTTACCGAGAAGCAATTTAAGCAAAAACTGAAAGAAAACATTGGTCCTGCAATGTTGTTTGCTATTTTTATTCCCACATCTCACCTGAAAAGCATATTCAGTGTACTTCATTAATACATCTAACTGCAGATTTCAGGCAGTAATGATTACATAGTCATATTAATGTCTCCAACATGTTTGATAAAAGTCTTTTTAAGGCAGGAGTTGTAGCAAAAAGAAAGACACTAAAGAATTTTTGGTAGAGTGAATTCAGGAATTATCAGTCAAAGCTATGAATTCTTACATAGAGCTAAATCCCACTGAATATATCATATTCCTAACTTGCAGAACGAAGTATTTATTGGTTAATCTGTTAACTTGCTTGCTTTTGAGAGGAATTTCCTGTTTGAACCTTGTTTGAATCTTGTTTGAATCAACTGCGTTTTTCAGTTCTTATTTTGTAAGATTTCCAATAGTTCCTATTTGTTTTCTAGACATTACATATTAGAAAACAAAACATATAAATATATTTATAAATATATAAATATATATATAGAATATACACATTTTATCTACAATCCCGTGATTGTGTATTTAGACATTATATGAATTAACTACATCATGCTCTTGACAATTTCAGTGGCAAAAACTGGCTATGCTTGGTGAAAAAGAAAGATTAGCTGAAAAATACAGCAAGTTGACTGTGCTCAAATGAAGCACAGAAAAGGTGAACTGGTTTGTAACAGACTCATTGTAAGTCACTATGAGCCTTATATAATTTATCAGGAGATGCATTAATTAAGGAATAAGAATTCCATGTTGACAACAAAATAATTCCTATCATAAGTCACCCCTGGATTGTATTGAAAGGTCTAATTCTTTTTTTGCAATGATTATTTGAAAGAAGTGCTTTTCTTCAGCAAGACCTTCTATTCTTTTAAAGAAATTATTCAATATTTTTCATCTGTATTTCTTGCAAGACATTTTAATATAAGCAATAGATAGCACATTTATAAATGTATATTGTACATTTTATTTAAATATTGTAGTATATATTAATAATTAGCATAGATTCAACAAGAACAGAAATTTTAAGAAGAGATTGGACAACCAGTCTGAAATAATATAGGATTTTCTGCTTGAGCAGGGGATTGGACTAGAAGACCCCAAGGTCCCTTCAAATTCTTTTATTCTGTTATTAAGGCTCTCATCTTATGGTTCTGAGGATTTTGGCTAATGCAGATCTTATCACCAAGGCTAAAGAAAGAAAATTCTTTAGGTAGAGGAAAAACGGTATTTATACATTTCTCCTTAGTGCAAGTGGGATACTGTGAAGTCCTTATTCTGATACAGTAAAGTCAAAAAGTGCAGCAAGGACACAGCCATCTTGGAGTTCCCTTTGATAAGAAGGAAGGAAAAAAGGAAGGAAGGAAGGAAGGAAGGAAGGAAGGAAGGAAGGAAGGAAGGAAGGAAGGAAGAAAAAACCGTTTTTCTTTTATTTTCATAGTATTGCCACAAACTTTGCATGCCTTTAAATAAAGCAGTATTTCCAACTTTGGATGCCTCTGCCCCCCACAGTGTTATAGTAGCACTTTGAGAAGATTTTTCATTAATGCATCCTTCTATGATGTGTTTTTTGAATTTCATATTATATAAATGTTTTACCTATTATGAAAGGGTGTATTGTAATTGTGTAGTGGAGCAAAACTAATTTTGTTTAGAAAACTTGTTTATTTATTTTTGCAGTTGACATTACAATTAACACTTTCACACGTAACACCACATAAAGGTTAACTCAGAAAACCTGAAAATTTGTCTATTCCTCTCTGAATGAGCAATTAAGAATTCATTGAAATTACAATGAGAAACAATATCCAAAAGATATTCTGTAGTAGCAAGCTTTGTGTTAATTAAATTTTACTGCAATTAAAAGGTCAATGGCTTACATGCATGTATTTTAATGCAATTTTAAAAGCTAACAGAAATTATCTTTGATTTATGATTACTTGGTGATATATTACTAGAACTAGATACCGTAGTACAACGTTATTTAGAGTTGTTTATTATATACAGTAGAACAGGGCAATGTAACCAAAAATGGCTAAGTAGAGAAATGCAGTTGGTGAAGTATGTCATAAGAAAACTTATTAAATTTAATGAGGCCATGACCTTGGAAATTAAGGAATAATGCCAGGCAAGTATAACATTTGCAATATATAAGAACTCTGCCTCTTTGAATAATGAAAAGAAACATTTTATCACCATGGTCATTTTTTTTTATCCTCTCGGTTTGTTGTCTTTGTCATTATTATTCTATTGCTTGTACTGTTTTTGTGTTTTTCTATAGTTTTTATGGTTGTTTTATTTTATTTTATTTTGCTTGCTAACTTTTAAATGTTTTTAACAATTGTTAATCATTTAGTGGCTGGAAGTCATAGAACAAATAAATTTAATAAATATGATAACAATTTAATTTATCATTTAATAAATAAATGATACCAATTTAGTTCTACTTCCCGCAATGCATACACCTACTCACTTTCACAATTGTTTTGTGTGAAAACTGATCCTATAAGTTTACTAGCCATTTACAAAACAGTTAAAGAAACTTTTTCTTTTAAAAAATGCAGTCTATCCTACCTTCACAAAAAGTGTGAGGAAATTTAAAAATCCAATCTTTCTACCCTAAGTGGTCTATGTATATAGGTTCCCCATGTGAAAATACAGCACTCATTAGAATTCTTGTGTTATTACTTTATTTATTTAATACATTTATAGGTCTCATATAATGACTTCTTAATAAATATTACTATCCAGAACTATGAGAGATCTTGTTCCTAGACTAATTGTTTTCAGTCTTGGCTGCTAGAAAGAAGCCTCACACTATTGACAGTAGGAATGGCATGGATATATTTGAAATTTTCTGAAAATTTTCTTTTTAAAAAAATGATAATATCAATTCATCACAATTAAAATTTTACTTCTTCTATTCTGCTGATTTTTAGCAGCATTGATCATTTTACCCTTTTCCCTAGGTCAGCATTAATATTTGTATGAATGTTCTCTTTCGTAAAAATCTGTAAACAGATGAGAAAATTTCTTTTAATTCTGTGGTAGACTCAGACATAGATGTTTCTTCATCCAAAAATACTTACAATTACATGGAATGAATTTTAAAGATGGTGAAATAATAATTCTGTGGTTTTACATTCAATATGTGGCAATATTTGGCTGTTTCTGGTTTATATGACTTAATAATCCAACTTCTAAATGATATCTTTAATAGCAAGGTAACTGCAACCAACCCATAGTAAATATTCTTTGAAGTGTACAATATAAATAAAATAGAATTTTTGGTTATATTAACCTTTTAAGATCAAAAGAAACTAATTTCACATTAATTAAAACAGCTTTCCATTGGAATAGGAAAACAGGAAAATCAACCTTTTTATTCCAAACTTTTCATAAATAGTTAATATAAATTTTATTATCTTTTTTCAATTTCTTATAAAAAGAGGTTTCTATTCCTAGGAGCCTGATTCTACTAAATTTTATAACTGGATTACTTCAAATTGAATGATGTCAAGGCCATAACTGAAAATATGGGCTTAAACTAAATATCCTGCCAGGAAGCACTCTTAAGTAATACCAAGAGAATGTTTCCAATAGGATAAGCCTTATATGAATGTGTGACATCAGTATATGCATTATATGTTATGTTTTGCATTATAGGAGATTAAAGTTAGGACAGTATATGCATTCCCTTGTTGGGAATAATTTGAAAATTATACTGATTACACCAAAGTAATTTTCTCCTTTTGTATGATGAATTAGATGCTTATAGATATTTTGCAGTTAGGTGTCATGTTATGTGTTATGGAAATATGTATGATCCAAGTATTTTCTGTACCTGATCATTTAAGCTTTATAGATTTTTGACAGCTGACATCTCAGTTATCTTGAAGGTCACCAGAGAGCTGTAAAAATAGAATGTGATGCAAAACATTGAACTTTCCTGAAGATAGCACATGACTAAATCCAAAATACTGGTTGGATTTAAATAATCATTATACATTCATTTTGTATTGTTTTAATTGTTTTAAATTTGTTTTTAGTTTTAGATGTATGCTGCCCAGAATTAGAAACAAATAAATAAACATTAACAATAGCATTCTACAGTGTATATAGAATTCTATATAGTCATACTGAGAAAGTCATCAAAATTTATATTGTTGTTGTTTTCATGATGATTTTTCCATGCTTGTCTTGGACTAACATAAAGACAAAGGAATAAATAGGCACATACAAAATTAACTGAATAGAATTTCTATATTCCTTTTCAATTTCATCCCTATTCTTTTTTTTTTAAGTTTTGAAGTGTGTTTCCAAGTCAAATAAAAACTATGCATATATGTTCACTTCATTGGAAGCTGAAGATTAAGTTTCCTAAATTTTGATTAGAAAAATAATGGCTTATTTCTAAAGTCTTATTATATTGAAAATAAGAATGTGTCTTGTTATTTTACCATTGCTAAAATTGGGCTTCTCAGAAATGTATAACTTTGTGTCTCTGAAGCACATATTCAGGAATCTGATATGCAGCCAACAAACTGACAGCCAAACTTACTTTAGGTATTTCTATTTTTTTGCCCTGATAGAAAACTCAATAGTCTGAATTTCAGTAGTCTGAAGGTAAATATAGACCTTTTTTGACATGCTAACCCCTAATCCTAAGCTATTTAACATTCCGCTTCACTTTTTTGAATTGATTCAGACAAAACACTAGATTGAACTTTATTCTAGAATAAAATGAGAAATGCAAATGACTGGCAATTAATAAGTTTCCACCCCAATCCCCCAAGGTTGTGAATTTAAGGCTGTCAGGACTTTCCACCAATGGGAAAACAATGCTTTAAACCGTATCTATTGCCTGAAGCAAATGAATTGCCCAATCTATCATTCAGTTTACATACCTCAATATTGTAAACTATATCCTGACAAGTGTATCAATTACAAAAGAATGTAGGATGTAAAATGAAACATATGAGTATTCTCTGGCTAATCCAGCAAGCTATCTTTAGATTGAGGGATGATGTATATGTTTGTCTTTCCAATCATGTTTATTTTTCTATTTTATACAATTATGCTTTATTTGTTTTTATTTTATTTTGTTTACTGGTAGCCTTCAATTTACAACCATTTATTTAGCAACCACTCAAAGTTACAACACTGAAAGAAGTGATTTATAAGTCTTCACACTTATGATCATTGCAGCATGCTCACAGTCACATATTGAAAATTTGGGCACTTATCAACTTGCATGTGTATGATGGTTGCAGAATTATGGAATTAATCTGATTACCATTTGAGATCTTCCCAGCTTTTGATGAGCAAAATCAACAGTGGAGACAGGATTCACTTAACAGCATGATTCCCTTAATATATGCCTTGATTCTGGTCCCAATTGTAGTTGTAAGTTGTGGACTGACCTGTATAAGAAACCTGTTCATTCCATGATTGTACCTGAAATCTAAAAGATTTCCTTACAATTTACTTGTAACTTTATTCAAAGGGTTGCATTAAACTTATATTTTCCTATATCAAAGAATTTTTAGAGTCAATATATATAAAAAAAATTACCAAGCAAAATGTGTAGCAATGCTATGCATAGTTATTGCTAAACATAATGTGCATGTCATTGGACTGAATATTCAGAATTAATCACATCAATATTTTTTTCTGGAATTCATGACTTCCAATATTATACCATCTTATTCTTATAATTGACTCCTAATATGGTATCATTACAAAAATAAATGTAATATAATACATTTATTTTATCATTCATTACAAATATAAAAAATAATTAAATAAAAATAAATTACAAAGATACATGCAAATGACACATTATAGTGGTTTGATCTGCGGATTATAAACTAATTTTTATGGTGAATATCTGTAGCTCAGGTGTAGAATGAGGGTGAAGCTTCATTCTCTGAGCTTATGGGTTGGTTTGTGTAAGCAATTCTATCAAAAGACACATTGATCTACAATCAGCATACAAACCTGCCAGAATCCAAATCAACCGCACAGCCATCCAGAGACAGCACCAACCCAACCAACTCACACAACCCTCCAACCAGCACTTCACCTCCCAATGACCCTCACTTGATATGTAACCTTCCCTCACAAGACTCTCACTGATGACTCACACCTGACCCATAACAAGACCCATTATAAGACCCTCACTTGACATACCCACATCTGACCCATAACAAGATCTACTAACCACACAAAGCTGAACAGAAGAACACTGACACTGGCATCCTCTAAACTCTGCTGAAGATGTAACCTAGCCTGGTAATAAAACATTTGGAAACCAACCCACAAGCTCAGAAAACAAACCTTCACCCTCATTAGCATTTATAATTTACATTTATCAGGTATCCTATTACCTAAATCTTGATTAGACAAACTGCAGTTTAATGTGTTGCATGAGTTAAAAGAGGGATCCTCTTGCTCAAAACCTATGGTTTACTACACAGTTCTAGTATCAATAGTATATAGATAGCAGTTTATGCTGTCAAACATTTTGAGAACTAAATAGCCTGGCACCCTTGGAATTTTAAAATAGATATCAAAATCACTTGACATTGGCCAAATTGAATGAGGTTGATTGGTACTGAATCAAACTGGTTTGTTTCAAACTCTGGAAACAAAGCTTTTGAAGCTCTGATACTAAGTACATATCTGCATACTATGTTATTATATCATACAAACATCTTATTCTGTCTATAAGTAATATATTTGAGAAAATACTACAGAAACAATTTACAACTATTTTAGTGTATTTTTGAGCATGTGAATGAGTGTTGGATATGATCACTCAAAGCTATTTCCTAAGTATGGGAGGCTAAATTCCTGAAAAATTGGAGAGGCAAATCTGATTTCCTTAGAGGCATTAAATAGAAAGTGTTCAAACTCCCAAATATGCAAAATGAATATATCCCCAGCTAAGGTGCTTTGCAAGTCAAGTAGGTGAAAACAAATGAGGATTTTATATGCCTATATGCAGTGCTTACTGTTAGTGTGAAGTGAAGTGAAATGAAATATTCAATATTCAATATCTAGCAGAATAAATTCCCCTAAATGCATAATGGCATGGATAACTGGATGGATGGATGGATGGATGAATGGATGGATGGATATCCAAGAAGACCTGCTGCCTACTGGTAATAGGGCTGGTAAGACAGGTATTAAAATATATGTTGACACATTGCTCAATATATAATAATGAATATTCTCATACTAATTTGCAGAGAAAAGACATTAAGTGCAATTAACATATTGTGAGTTCATTTTGTGTGTTGGCATTTTTAAAGATTTGCTCAGATCAGATATGAGTGCTCTACTTTTTGCTTTCTAATATATGGTCTATATTATTTTTTGCTTTTTAATGCTTTTAAATGCTTTGAAATAATTGGACAAAAGCTCACAGTAGGAACTTGTGTTATTTTTGACAAAGTTGCAGTTTTCCATATATAGACCTCATCTGAAAGGTCCCCATGTGTGCAGTATTGTCCTCAAATGCTCTTCATGGTTTTGATCAATGGAAGGTTTTCCATAAAACTTTTTGGTAAGTTAAAGAAAGAGTAGCTTAGTCCCAGAGGTTCTTTTTTCAGGAGGCAACTGGACTTTCTGGTTTTTCTTTCAAGATGTTTCACTTCTCATCCAAGAAGCTTCTTTACCTCTGACTGGATGGTGGGGAATGGAAGGATTTATATAATACTTGGGTCAAGATAAAAACACAAGAATTGGAAGCATTCACCAAACATATCAACTCTGTAGATAGATACATCAAATTCACACAGGAAGATGTTAAGGAAAATAGTCTAAGCTTCCTGGACTGTGCAGTACACATCAAAGAAGACAGAAGCTTTAACATTGAAGTCTACGAGAACCAACTCACTCAGATCAATATTTACATTTTGATTCCCATCACCCACTGGAGCACAGAAATGGGAGTCATCTGAACCTTACATTACCGAGCTGAATGCCTGCCTACAAGCAAAGATGGGAAAGAAAAAAGAAAGAATGTAAACACATTAAGGAAGCCCTCAGAATATATGACTATCCCAAGTGGGCCTTCATCAAATCTCAGAGATCCTCTGTAACAGACAACGATGACAACAATAAACAAAGCAACATTGTCATTCTGCACATTGAAAGCATATTGGAAAAGCTCAGGAGGATCTTCAGCCAACATAACATACATGCACACTTCAAACCCAAGAATAGACTAGGGCAGAAGCTTGTCCACCCCAAGGATAAAATACCCAGATGGAAACTGAGAAATATGATACATGCAGTACAATGCAGTGAGCCATGTACAGATCTGTACATTGGGGAAATGAAACAACCACTTCATAAATGCATGGCACAACATTGGAGAACAAACACATCAGGACTAGATTCAGCAGTCCATTCAGCAGTACTAGATTCAGACACAGGCCACTCTTTTGAAGACAACAAAGTCCATAATTTGGACAGAGAAGATCACTGGTTTGAAAGAGAGGTTAAAGAGGCCATCTATGTCAAAATTGAACAGCCCTCTCTCAACAGAGGGGATACAACATCATCTATCTCCAATCTACAACACTTTCCTTTTAACAGTTCCAAGAAGATTCCATGCCAGTTTGCACCACTCAGGTGACCCTGATGACACAGATAAACCTCTAGGTGACCTTAACGACCTGCTAAAAGAATGCAAATGGCCAGATGTCTGCAAGGACTATAACTCCTGCCATTCCCCACCATCCAGTCAGAACTGAAGAAGCTTCTTGGATGAGAAGCAAAATGTCTTCAAAGAAAAACCAGAAAGTCTAGTTGCCTCTTGAAAAAAAGCACCTTTGGGACAACCATGGCCTAGATGACTGAGAACCTCCATAAACAAGTGTAGTTTAGGTTACCAACAATAGTCATACTCATTTCATATGCAATATTCCCTGTTTATGATAAGAACACAACTGGTCAGTTTTGACTTATTTGGTCAGTATGTCATAGACATAATAAGAGCACAATTTTACTGCAAATATTCTCACAGTATTCAATTTAAACCCATAATCTTCAATTGACAGAGCCTACCAATGAAATAATCTTTATTGTAGTCAATAGACAGTCATAAAACATACTGCATACATAATATTAATATTGATTAATTCATTAATTAGATAATTATATGGATCTAATTGCTGCTTATTTGACAAATTACATGACAAAATTTAAATATAAATATTGTAAATAGTATATGAGTCCAAAAATAAGTTCAAACAAAATTGAAGAAAACACATGGAGAATGTTAATTATAAGTGAGGTTAACAGCTCACAGCAAGCATTAGAGTAAAATAAATAGTACAATGGGGCATCTTTGCTGATTTAGTGGCTTCTTCTTGGATCGGATTGGAATTGGATGCCCTAGTATCTCCTTTCTAAAAATGCTAATGGGAGCAAATTGACCCAATAATGGGTCAGACCCATGCCAAAGTTAATACCCTTCTTATTTATTTTGGAGAGTAATTTGGTCTAGATACTCCAGGACTGCAAGAGTACTTAGGGAGTACTCCTAGTTAGGGAGGGACATTTGGTCTGGTTAGATATCAATACTCTTAAAATGTGGGTTGATAAGAGTCTGCCTATCTATTCTAATGAGATTATTTATACAATGCATAGATGACATTGCAAACTGAACTGCCTATATCCCTCAACTGGAAGAGCAGTGAAATGCATCCAGGATGCTTCCCATTTTCCTAATGGCCAATAACCTTTTTGAAAATTTGACAGAGAATAAATGTTCAGTCATAATGCAAAAATATAGCAAACTTCTTTTTATAGCATTGGTGAAATGAAATGAAAATTTAAAAAAATACTGTACATAATACTAAACATAGATTTTTTTAAAAAGCCATTAAATATTCTTATACAGAATATAGAAGAGCATGATGAAAGGTATTATTTCCTCATCTTCATGTAACTGGTTATAAAATATACAATGAATAACTGGCACTGAGAAGAATCCAAATGCCTAAAGGCAAATATGGGGACAAACAGTATGCTTATCTGAAAATTCTTTGTTCGTATGTTCCTAGTGCAGTGGTCTTTATGGCTTAAGAGATAATCTCTTTTTTAAAGCTGAAAAGCACACATTTCTTCTGTACCTCAACTGCTGTTCAAAAAGGCATACATTGTTACATGCATACAGATTTTGGAGCCTAAATAATTTCTAATACTTTTGTGACAATTCTTTCTTTATATATTCTTATTACTTCTTACATTTTTTTCTGTTAATCTCATGATTTTTCTCTTTTATCATAGGGCTGTCAATTATTTAAAGCTTAAATGCTCCCTTTTTATAACTATCAAATTATTTTGGGTGCCACTTATCAAAGGCCATTTCTAAAAAAATAAGTAGTGTTCTGCTGCACGCCAGATAAAGAGACATGTTAACCCTCTGTGGACACAAGACATTTTTTTAAAAAATGTAGGGCAAATGATGATGACTGTTAATTGTTGTTATTATTGTTGTTTTGCAAAGTCTGTTTTAAGTTTCTTAACCGTCTTTAAGACTGTTTTAAGTCTGCCAGATCGCTTTACATTTCTTGTAAACAACTAATGGGAAATCTTGCCAGATTTCTGCTAGATTTCAATGATGTAATATTGGGTCAATCCAATAATTGGTCCTATCTCACCTAAAGTTGACAGGCCCCCAAAGATATTTAGCCTTTTATGAAAACATTAAAATGTCTACATGAATACTATTACAAACAGGTAATTAAATTATGACAAAGTACTATATGTGTTATGTAATTAATGTAAGCATGCAATAAAAGCATAATAATATCACTTCAATCATAATGTCCTATTTCATGTGCAATATAGGATTAGACCATTTTACTTGGTGTAACATATAAACATTGCCTCAGACATAACATAAATAATGGCAAGGAAGTGAGGATGATGGTAACATCCACAGGAATAATCAACATCATCATCATAATCATAGAATAACTGCAAATCAGACAAACTGAAGGAGCATAATCCATTATTTCAATTGCCAGTTTTCCATTTTATTCTCCTCTGTATTTGTTCTGACTAGATCACTATGATTCATATATATTAATGCTCATCCTTTATTTTGAATCACATGCCTGGTAATATGGCAACACAGTGTATGGTATAATTCAGGGGTCCCCAACCACTGGGCCGTGGACCGGTACTGGTCCGTGGAACATTTCCTACCAGGCCGCCGGTTTGCTGGGCGCCGCCATCTTGTTTGACGAGAAAGTGCTTCCGGGTGAGCTTTTCTGGTTGGAAAGTGGTGTTTGGGTATGAAGGAATCCTCGTGCCTTAGTTTCATCGAAGGGGGGGGCTTCGAACGAAACTAAGGCGCGAGGATTCTTTCAGCACCCAAGGCAAGGCGAGCCGAGCGACCGTCCCGAAGCCGTCCCAAAGCGAAGCCCATCGACAAAGGTACAAAGGAGGAGTTGAAGGTGGCGGGGAGAAGCAGGGGACGGCTGGCTGGCCGGTCGCTCAGCTCGCCTTGCCTTGTCATGCGTGCTGATGCCGGTACCGGGCCACGGATCATTTTGTGATGCCGGTACCGGGCTGCGGCACAAAAAAGGTTGGGGGCCACTGGAATAATTGATCCTACCTCAGGAATCTATTTCAGTTGAAAGCCTGATTCATTTGGACATGATTCTAAAAGTTCATTCTAATGGTAGATGGAAGCCAAAGTCAAAGTCATACTGTCAAGTCAGAATGGATATTTCAAAGGCAAAAAGCTCTCAAAAGTAGCAGTTGTTAGCAAACACAAACCTGTTTGCTTAGAAAAGGCTATGAAGCAGTTCAAAAACACACTCCCAAAGCTCATCTGTTTACTTAGAAGTAAGCCCTCGAATATAACTCATCATGCCAGGAAGAAGTGAGCACGGACAGAAAAATAGAAATTCCTACCTCATATAATGGCATTGTTATATGTTTATTCAGGGATGTCACAGCAATTTATTTTTGCTATAAAGGGTGCCAAGCACTTCAAAAGTTAAAATGCTACTGTGGAAATTACTAAAAGATTGTTTAACAGTCAAGATGCTGACCAAGAACAATAGAAGCCCTTATCTTCTCCCAGGAAATATTTATCTTCCCAAAATACCCGATATAAGAAGTTAAAAACTACAAAGGCTTCCAAACAAAGTTTGTTTATTGGATTAATCAGGCATCCTCAAGGTATAACTCACAGTTATGTTGAGATTCATCTAATGTCCAATCTTTGCATTGTTGTCTTCATAGTGTTAAAATATAATTATCTTCATCCCATAATGATACAGCAAGGGAAGAGTCCAGCACGTTGCTGGGGTCCAAGTAAGAATGACCAAAACTCCCCCCAACCCAACCAGAGGTCAATTCAGTGACCAATCAGGATTACAGATGTGACCACATGACATGAACTACATCTCCCATGAGGCATTCTCTTAAGGGGACAGCTGTCATTTTCAAACTAACTATATACTGTTTAACCAGCACAGCCCTGAAGAGATCACAGTCATGGCCAAAAAAAGGACAGAAAGCCAATTCCCAGGATATTAGCAATACTTCAGCAGTGCTTTTTCATTATTGTTTTCAGGATACCCCAAAATAAAATAAAATCACTTGAATGCTCAGAATATCTTGGAATGAACCACCCAATCACAACAGAAAATAAGGAACATTTTAAAAGTCAAGAACCTACCATTCATTTTATAGATCCCTGGAAACACATTACCCTATCATGTTCCAGAGCAACAAACTATGGGCATAAAAGAAGTGGGATAGAACATATTCCCTTGTAGAATGTGGTACTACATCTCCCTTCAAGGAACCAAGAATCTAGCAAAATTACATAATTTCTGATAATAATTTCTCCAACCTGCCTTTTTGCAAGATAAGAAGAAATAGAAAATAAGACAAAGAATTCTTTCTGGAAAGCAAGGTGGCAATTTTTCTAAGAAAAAAAAAAATCAAGTCAGATAAAATAAATATGTATTCATTCGATCGTTTGTTTGTTCGTTTGTTCGTTCGTTCGTTCATTCATTCATTGCCATGAATGAATGAATGAATGGCTAACAGCCATCAATCTCACCATTTTGTGACTGGTTGGTGAACATAAGATCAAAAAAATTGACTCCACAAGGAGAGAAAAATATAAATGATAAACAATATTAATATAATAACATATGCCATTTTTTTAAATAGGGAGGAGCTGGAGCATGCTCAACTTGCTGGATCTATTTCAATTAGAAACAGTTGGAGAAATCCCCACACCACCTTGAATTGCACCCCAAAATTGTTTGAAGTTGATGCATTTTACAGAGTTGTGAGAATATGAGAATAGATCTATAGATCCCATGCATTCTGGACTAATTGCAACTTCCCATTGCTCTTTGGGGACAGGTCAAAGTAGAACATATTGGGGGCAAGTCCAAGTAGAGCATAATACCAGGGGTGGGATTCTACCTGTTTGGACTGGTTCTATAGAACCAGTTATTATGATTCTGCACAGTTCGGAGAACTGGCCAATTATGCCTTTGGCTGGTCCCACTCCTCTCTGCCCATCCCTCCCCTTTCTGCCCAGTCAGTCCTTTGTGTGCATGCCCAACATCGCACACATGCTTGACATCGCTGAGTTCTCCCCAACCCAGTCACTTCTTAAGGTATTTTTTTCCCTCCAGAAGATCAGCTGTTCTGATGATCAGCTGTGCTGGGATTCCCTGTCTTACTGTTTCGCCCAGGAGGATTCCCTGAAGTCCAGGAGGCAAAAGGAGGCCTGGGAGGTGTGGGGTGTTGTATCACCCTCCCCCCCACAATCCATTTTTTAACTTCCTGAGCCCAGGGAAGCTTCTTGGCAGCAAAAATGCCCCCCAGGAGGCTTGCCTAAGGCCCAGGAGGCCCAAAAATGAAGGCAAAAAAATGGGGTAGGTGCTGCAAAAAAAGAAAAAAGAAGCCATGCCACACCAACCTAGCCACGCCCACCTAGTTATGCCCACAGAACCAGTTGTTAAAAAATTTGAATCCCATCTCTGAGTAATATATTCAGCAGCAAGGCATGAGAAACCCAAATTAGTACCTTCTGATCTAGAAAATGGCAGACACTATGATACTGTGCAATGGTCCTCCTGATCATGGCTGCTACCCGTTTTCTGAACATGCACTGTAAAAAATTTTTTAAAAGCTTTTGTCCTTTTTTTGATAAACGATGGTTTCTGAATATCAATCAATCAGAATGGAGCTGGAAGGGACCTTGGAGGTCTTCTAGTCCAATCCTGCTCAAGCAGGAGACCCTATACATATAGGTGGCTGTCCAATCTTTTCTTAAAAACCTCCAGTGATATCAGCTTCAACCTACAACTTCTGAAGGCAAGGTGTTCCACTGGTTAATTGTCCTAACTGTTCGGAAGTTTTTCCTTAGATCCAGGTTGCTTTTCTCCTTGATTAGTTTCCTTCCATTGTTTCTTGACCAGTCTGGAAGTGCTTTGGTAAAAAAGTTGACACACTCCTCTTTTTGGCAACCTTTCAAATACTGGAATACCGCTATCATGTTGCCCCTAGTCCTTTTTTCTCTAGACTAACCATACCCTTCTTTTCTCTAGACTGGCCATACCTATTCTGCAATCGTTCTTAATATGTTTTTGTGTCCAGGCCCTTAATCATCTTAGTTGGTCTTCTTTGCACTTTTTCCAAACACTCAACATCTTTTTTTGTAATGTGAATGCAGCATTCTGGTGTAGTCTTACTAAGGATTTATAAAGCAGTGCTAATACTTTATGTGATTGTGAATCTATGCCTCTATTTATACAACCAAGAATTATATTAGCTTTTTTGGCTACTGCCGCTGGCTTGTGTTTAAGTGATCACCCACTAGGACTCCAAGGTGCCTCTCACAGTTGCTGTTTATGAGTCAGGTTTTACCTAACCTGTACTTGCACCTTGGGTTTTTCCTGCTTATGTGTAAAACCTTGCTTTTCTCCATATTAAATTTTATTTTGGTGGATAGAGCCCATTGTTCAAGTCTGTAAAGGTCTTTTTAGATCCTGAGCTTGTCTTCTGGGGTTTTGGCTATTCATGCCAGCTTAGTGTCATCTGAAAATTTGGTGACTTCCCCTTCTATTCCCTCATCTTATTCATTTATGAAGATATTAAAGAGGATAGAACCTTGTGGTACCTGATTGCTTACTTCCCTGTAGATGTCATATCATTAAGGACTACACACTGAGTATGGTTTGTCAGCCAGTAACAGATCCATCTAGTGGTGATACTGTCTATCCCATATTTTTCTAGTCTAAGTATGCTATGCCCACAGCATTTCACTGATCTACAAATTTAGTCACTTTGTCAAAGAATGAAACTTTGGCATGATCTGTTTTCAGAAAACCTACTCTGGCTACCAGTTATAACTTCATTTCTAGTTGTCTCTTTTTTATTATTTATTCCAGTATCTTCTCAGGCTGGTTGGTCTGCAGTTTCTGGATCTACCTGGTTTCCACACACACACCCTTTTTTTAAAAAAAGATGGGAATCACATCAGCTCTTTTCCAATCCTCTGGTAGTTCCCTGTTTCTCCAGTATTTCTAAAAATGTTATATAACAGTTATAAGCTAATATGTGCCAGCTCTTTCAGAATTCTGGGATGTAATCCATCACATCCCGATGATTTATATTCATCAAGGTCAGGCAGGTGTTCTCTTACCCTTTTTTTTTTTTTTTGCTTGTTTTAATTTTTATTTCTAGTCTGTCTTTTACAGTTATGTTTGTAGTAGGTTGGACTATAGTTTCTTTTTATGTGAAGACTAATGCAAAGAATGAGTTAAGCAGCTCTGTTTTCTCTCTACTGCCTGTTACTTCGTTGCCACTTTCTCTCTTTAATGGACCAATTGTTTCCCTGAATTTTGTCAAGTGCTTCAAGACCACTTTCCTAGCATTCTACATTTACCCTGCCTAGGATAGAAATATATACTGAATATCTTCAGCATACTATGTATCAATATATGAGTTCACTTAGTGGTATGACATAAATTTAAAATGTATCAAGGAAGGCTCATTTTCCTTTAATATCAATGCTAACTGGAACCAGCCTGGATGAAGGAACAGAACAACTGAAATACCATGCACCTTACTCCCAACTTTCTGAGCAGATCTAGTAGAATGACATGATTGATAGTATAAAAAGTTATTTAGAGAGCAGCAAATTTGTCAAAAATCTGGGTAGCCTTGGTCTGGAAGAACAAGCCTAGAAAAGCAATAACAGTCTTAGGTTCCAGTAAATATATACAAAAACAATTTAGCTGTTAATTCAATCGATCATAACTCTTACATCGACATAATTATTACTGGACACAGCATTACACAAAGATTGGAAAATATTAATACAGCTAAGAGAGAAAGGGAAAGGGAAAGGAAGGAAGGGGGAGGGGAGAGACGGAGGAAGGAAGGAAGGAAGGAAGGAAGTCTGATTGTCTGAGGGAGATTAAATAATCTGGCTCCTGGTTAAAAGCTTTCCCATATTTTTCATATACATTTCAGTATTATGATACTTGGGCTTTTAAATTTGCAATTAGATCTCATCTAATCCACTCATGTCAAGTACTTGAAATGTATTGCTCATTGTGTTTACATTTGTATAATTTTATCACTTAATGCAGCAAAATTTAAAAACTTCAGCTACTTTGCTGGATATGTGTAAAACTGAACATTATTTGTGGGGGGGGGTGTTGTTCTCTTTATCTCACTTAATTATATCATTAATTCTCACATTTCATAGAAATAAACTTTTAAGAATCAAAGATATACTTATTTCTGTTTTTTGTGGTTACTTAAATTGCTTCTTTCCAGAGTGATATTCCTAAAATGAAGTTAACAAAAAGTGCCATAAAGGTCATGCATTGTGTCTTTAACCCTGGCACTCATGTGTCATTCAGATTTTTCATCACTGAATGAATATGAGTTGGGGTGGTGGAGAGGGAAGCAGAGTTTGTTCAAAGTCAAATCTCACTGTTTTGACAAGAAAATCAGAGTTAATGTTTATAACCTGTACAAAAGGAGGGAGAATTAGGTCATATAGACTGAATAATTCTAGAAAGCTACCCAAATTCAGTCTATATGACCTAATAAGTTCAGTCTATAGAATGTTCAGTCTAAAACTTGAGAAATAGATAGATGGAGAAATTTGAAAATCTGAAAATGCTGATAGAAAGGTAATGGCTATTATTTAATTCATCAGAAAGAATGAATGTATGATGAAATAAATGGAAATGTGGATTCAAGTGTGCTTCTGCCCACTTTGGTATATAAAAGTAAAAGTTGTGTGTTAGGAGAAACAAAAACACTTTGAATGCAATGAGAATGGAGCTACTTTAAAATTTTATCTGGTAAAACAAGAAGTGCATTGAAGATTGAATGGCTACTGAAAGAATGTGGATTGAATTTTTAAAAAGAGTGACAACTATGAAAACGGTATATTAAAGTACTTTAGTCATAAAGCCATGGTGGCTCAGTGGTTAGAATGCAGTACTGCGGGCTAAGTCTGCCCACAGTCAGGAGTTTGATTGTGACTGGCTCAAGGTTGACTCAGCCTTCCAACCTTCTGAGGTCGGTAAAATGAGGGCCTAGATTGTTGGGGGCAACAGGCTGACTCTGTAAACTACTTAGAGAGGGCTGTAAAGCACTATGTAGCGGTATATAAGTCCAAATGCTATTGCTTTATAGAGAAAATAAATGACAATCAAATCTTAAATATTTGAAGAAAGGAAATAGGTTAAATGGAATTGGAAGATAAAGAAAGTTGGGGTTGGTGATGTTGACAAAATTCTCAAAGAAAATTCTGAAGTCTAAAACACAAAAGATGCTATATGAATCAGTGCACAGGATGGATACAGCAATAGCACTTAGATTTATATGCCACTTTACAGTGCTTTAGAGCTTTCTCTAAATAGTTTACAGAGTCAGTATATGTCCCCCAAAAATCTGGGTCCTCATTTTACCCACCATGGAAGGATGGAAGGTTGACTCAACCTTGAACCTGGTGAGATTTGAATTTCCAAATTGCAGGCAGCCAGCACTCAGCAGAAGTAGCCTCTGTACTCCACTCTAACTACTGCGTCACCGTGGATATAGAGGAAGTAAGAAAAGTTTAAAGGGCGGCAAGATATGGATGAAGAAAAGAATTAGAGTTTCTCTGATTTTATCTTCTTTCATATCTGACAAATCAGGTCTGAGCAATGTGTTTGGTGATCCAAAATGTATGCCAGCAATTAATAGTAAAAAGGTAAATAGATTATGACCTTTTGCATCTAATTACAGGTATGGGATGTTAATTATAGCTATGGCATCATAATATTCAGTGCATCATAACTGAGGCTATTAGTATCAGATTAAAATGCATAAATGTAACACTCTCTGAAAGAACTTCAGAAAACTTTAATGAAGCTAATTAACAATTTTTATTGGCTTTTCAAACTACTTTTGCACAATTACAATCAGCAAGGTATGAAGTGGGAGGATTACCTGATGACCAAAAATGATAGAAAAAAAATTAAAACAAAGTTATAATACTTAGAAAACTTTGCTCCCTCCCTCCAAAACAAAATAAGCAAACAACAAATAAACAAACAAAACCATCCTTCATTGTTTTGTATATAACACGTTCAAGTGAATTTTCAGTTTAAATCTTTGAGCATTTTACATAATTCACTCTATTTTCAACATTTTACAGGAGAAACTAACATTCAAAGATATATCTAACAAGAAATAATCATTTTTACTTTTTGTTGCAAAGAATGAATGTCAAATAATTGTTAAATTATTGTCATTATGCATTCACACATGAACTTATTTCAGTAGTTTGCTTTTTAATCTACTTTTAAACACATCAATAAAAATAATTTAAAAAAATATAATTAGGTACTTATTTCCTTTATATGTTGCTAATAAGTTAATTTACCAGTGTGTGTATGTATGCACATACCTGTGTATGTATGTATGTATGTATGTATGTATGTATGTATGTATGTATGAAAATTCTATTAGTTAATTTTGAATGTGTTATATACAGTGTCCATTTATGTAACACATAGATAAGAATCATTGCATTGTTCTTTTTCTATGTTTTGTAGGTAGTAAAGTAACCAGCCACATTTACATCAGTGGGGGAAAAATATTTCATTTTCTCCTTGACTCAGAATTATGGATGTAAAAGACAGAAGGCACCGTTCTTTGACAAGAGGTAGATGTGGGAAGGAATGTCGCTATACAAGTTCTTCATTGGACAGTGAAGACTGCAGAGTACCTACTCAGAAGTCCTATAGTTCAAGTGAGACACTGAAGGCTTATGATCATGATACAAGAATGCATTATGGAAATCGAGTTACTGACCTAGTTCACAGAGAATCAGATGAATTTCCAAGACAAGGTATGTTATAGATTTTAGCATTTTGCCAATATTACTGCAGTAATTTTAAGTGATCATGTGTTTACTTTTCATGTTCCTTTGTGTTTACTTGTGATTTGACATTACTGTACAAAAATCAGGTTCCATTGTGATGCTAAATTTTGAACATGTTGCCTTTAGGCATATTTAGAAATGCCTTTCTGTATTTCCCTTTCAGTACAGAAGTATTAATAATTATTAATGTTGTACAAGTATAATACTGTAATATTGAAGTATACTAAATATTATAATCTTGCATTATGTTATCAAGATTTTTATATGTATAGTAGAAACATTTTTGCATTTGTTTCTGGATTAATTGCACTCTAAAATTATTAGTGTGATTATCTTACAGCAAACCTATATCCAGCTTCTATCCAATGAATCAATTTGTTATTTTTCCTATTTCTTACTGAACTAAATTACATTTTGCTGAAATGTTTTCATCACCTGTTATTTAATTTCACTTAAAAAATTAAAAGCTAAATCCCACCTAATTATTTTAATTTTAGCTTTACGTTCTACTGTTTCATAGATATCCAGAAGTCTATAATTAAACCAAGGACTGAGAATTTACATGAATGTATAAATTGTTGTCCAATATACTGTACATTTCCTACATTTCAAAAATTTCATTAAATGCATGAAAGAAGTAGCAATTTTCTTTATTTTGCTTACAGTATGTTTCTCTCTACATTTCTTTAAGTCTTTATTCATCATTATTTGATTTCTTAACCTTTAAGTGTATCAATTAATCAGATATGTAACATTGCATTTAAGATAGTCATATATCTATATTGCAGGAAATGTAACTATTCGTAGGCTTACATTGATCTTCCTAGAATTCTTTTAAGTCATCTAATTCTTTTGTAAGATTGAACCAAGCCAGCTGTTTCTAGGGTTTTCCCTAGCCCCAAATGAATCTCATACAATGAACTATCTTGAAAGATTGCTTTGCCAACAAAATAGATCCCATAGGCTTGTCAGTCTTGTGAGAGAAGACTTGTTCAGCACTGACTTAATTTTATCTGATTTATAGTTATATAAATGCACTTGATCCTTTATAAATAGCTTTTAATCTATATGGATCATTGGTTTCATATAATAATTAATCAAATTTAATTGCTTTTATCAATACATTTATGAGATCATTGGTTTCTTTTTTTTTTCTTTCCAAAATGTTAAAAACTCTTTGGAACTATAAACATTAAACCAGTTTCTCAGGATATTTTCCAAGGAAACTCAGAATGGATTTTGTCTTCCAAACAGCAATGCAAACTTGCTTAAACTCTGAAATACTGGCCAAAGACTCAAAGAGCTTTATCATTAGGTAGATAACTTTATTTGGATTTCCCACTATTTGTTGTAGCATCTGTCACACAACAATAGACATCACATTACATCTGTAGCAATACTTGAAGAACAATGTTATTTGAATAAAACATTTTTTTTTCAAAGTGTGCCTGGATCTCTTGGATTTTTAAAAGCTTCCTCCAACTTCCTTTTTCATTCATGAAAGTAGTTTGAATTTGTATTTTAGTTTAGAAGTATGTTAGTTTTGTGTGTGTGTGTGTGTGTGTGTGTGTGTGTGTATGAGAGAGAGAGTGGGGAGGGAAAGGGAGAGGAAGAGGGAGAAAGAGAGAGAGAGAGACTTGTAATATTAGGTAACTGAGTGAAACAACCAAGAACAAGAATAATGAAACACAACTCATTATAGTGAACATGTACACCGAAAGTGAATGCCAGTGCAATTAATTAATTTAATTAATTAATTAATTAATTTTATAGCATAAATGTAAAAACACAAATGTCATGACAATTTATTTCATTGAAAGCATTAAGTATTTCAAGATATGTTGTGGGTAAACAGTCAATATTTACTCAAAATTGATTTAAAACAGAGAATCGTAAATAAAATGAATAATCTGCACTGGATTATTGGTGAAGATTTTGATTTTTAATTTAAAACTATAGAATATTTATGTACTATATACTAATTCATTCTGAGGTTAATTCAGTAGTCTGATTTGTCACCATACAGATATAAATATGTGTTTATACACATAGGTATAATTGAATGTCTCAGCGAATGTTTTGTTGTTATAAATAACCTTAATTGCTTTTTATAATTGTATTAAGTTTTATAGTTTTCAGTGCTCAGTATCCAGATGGGTGGCCATATAAATTTGTTTAATATTTTTTAACATTTGGGTTTAAAATACTTCTTTCTTCATTTTTTTGTTATTGCACAGTTCACTATTGTACTAAGTCCTACATTTATGACAACATGAGAATTAGTTAGTGAGATTTCAGATAGTGATGACATTTAATAAAGATTAAAAAATAATTTTCAACAACAATCTAGATGGTATAACACTTAAAATAAAATAAAATAAATTCCATAGCTCTGTTATGGAAAATTAGTAAAGTCTGAATTGAGAAATTTTCAGAATTTATGAATTAAAAAATATTGTAATTGAGATAGGTGAAAACTAGACTGGGAAAAATGTTTGTAAAGAAGAAATAACATGCTATCTTGATTATTTTGTTTTCAAAATAGAAATGAACTATGTTCTAAACATAGCCACAATACAAGTTTAATCTACTCTAATACTGAAATCCACTAGAGAGGGATTAATGTTTAAATAAAAAACCCCTTTTGTTTCAAGTCTGCAACTTAATACTTTGTTAGGGTGAGAAGGGCAAAGATAAGAAAATGAAGGAATAAACCAATTAGGTATGTTCTCCTAGTAATACTTTCTAGAAAGTTAGGAAAATTTAATCTGTGAATCAAATAACTGTTAAAATATGCTGTATTAAGAATACAGTGGAATACTTCACTATCAAGAATGTGAAGTTCTGAGTTGAGCCAGTTTTAAGACTATGGATCAGGATAAAGTTAGATGCACAAATACTAACATGGGGAATAAATGAGGTTACAAGATATACATTGAAACTCTGGAAGCATATCAGTAGTCCGATATGTCTGATATGATTGCATTCAGTCCATACATAAAATATGAGACTCAAGTCATTAATTAGTCTTACATATTATGTCTTACTAATTATTCATGTAGGATTGTTTTTTCTATACAGATCAACAAATCACAGTGAAGACACTGTGAGAATATCATTTCTTAGATGGCAAGGAAACATTTCAGTTCAGTTAGGACCTTTTCTATAATTCATTGGATCCTACTTTCTTGTCACTGCCTTGGTATTAGTATCTGGTTTTCTGTTATGATTAGGAAAATCTGGAGGAAGAGAAAATAGATTAATTATCTAACAGTTCCAAAAGTAATATCCTCCATCATTAGAGTAAAAAATTGAAAGGGATCACACTGAGTCCTATTTTGCCTGCTCATAGCAAACTTCAATGATACAAGTAAGACGTTCTGTGAATAATCTTTGCTCACAGGGCAATGTTTGTACAACACTCTGATGTATTTACCAAAGCAACTCAGTCAGGATTGAAATATTTTTGCCTACTCTTTTTTCCAATTTGCAAAGGCCACTTCCTGGAAGAGGCCAAGTTGCTCTTGAGGAATATAGAGGCTGGTTGGAATTTTTGAGGGAACTGAGAGTGGGAATGATCCATAACTAGATTGTAGCCAATCAATTTTGGGGATCATTTCATCACAAAGGTTAAGAATCTTTGATTTTATTTGCAATAGTAAAAAAATGAGAAACACTAGAAGCTATAGAAAAAGAGCTGAACTAGAAGGCTCCAAGGTCATCACTTTGGATGGTTGCTACCAAATTCCCAAATCCCCCACCCCCTTCAATTGACCATTATCTAGTGTGATTTAGCTTTGACCATTAGTTAATTAGATTCTTCTATATAGGTGGCAATAATAAACTCATCTATAAACACTCCTGCTTATTTGCTATTATTTACTATTCAGTTAAAGAAGCAATTAAATAAATAATCTGGCCAATCAACAGTTACTGTTGAGGTAATTCCCCGTTAGGAGAATGAGTGCATACAGGGGGACATAGTGAGAGTGGTGAAGAATAATACCCGCACAGCACACAGATACACTGTACAGTAAATGTAAGTTTTTACTTCCAATAAACATTTAAGCACAGTCCAAGATAGTCACAGATAAAGCTGTCAGTTTTCAGTTCAGGGAGAATCCAAATATCAAAGTCCAGTATCAAAAAAACAGTTCAGTAACAGACTTACATCAACAATCAGTAACAGTCATTAGGAGGAACTGCAAAACTCTCCAACAGAAAGGAACAGAAACTCACAGAGACTAAACAACCCAGGTTTCTGGCTCCATCTTATGGCCATTTGCGGAACCACACCCAATTACAGTTTTAGCATTCTTTTAAAGCTACAGTATTAAAATGTCTATCCTAGTTTATATATTTCCAACCCAAATAACTGTTAGGTGACTTACATTCCTAACATTTACTAGCTGGAGAGATTTGGAAAATGCCTTCTATTTTACAGTTTGTCTTTATTACTTCATTATAGAAAAGTTATCCTAGTTATTATTTTTCCTTTTCACTGTTATGGGGAAAGTTTGCTAATTACAATTAAAGAGTTAAATCTATGTGTTAGAGTTCCTATCCCAAGAGTTGAAATTTTATTCTGTTAGAGTTGGGAACTGTCTAACATAATTCCTGAATGTTGTCTGCATTCTGACTTTTTTTTGCCTTTCATTTCAATACATTTGCATTAATTTCTGCTTTGACTATTTTCCTACCAAATTTTTTAAAAAATATTCTGCCCAGAGTTAATTTGCATTCTCAATTGTTGGAAATTGCAGGACTTGCTTTACTTTCATGTTTCAAATTATGATGTAAAATTAATCATCTCCTAAAATCATATTGGCTGATACTTCTGATTTTTTGTGTATCCAGTTTCAAAAGGTGACTTTATAATGACTTGATAATCTAGATAGGAAGCCCCTGAAAGTTATCATTATATCCAAATGAAGGTCAAGAATAAATAGTTCACTTATGAGTGCTCTTTTTAAAAAACTTTTCAGATAAGTGCATGTTTTATCTACCTATTATTTGACACAGAAAAAGCTGGCCCAAGCAAGAAATGTGAACTGCTGGAAATTAAATAGGTTTATCTCGGGACCATTAAATTGATCATTACAATCAAAATAGGATTAAAGACCTACTAATGCTCCTTAACAATAATTAGTCCAAAATAACAATTATAGAAGATGTTTAGACTTTTAAAAAAGTTTTCAGTTACTGTAATTTTCATTAATAGCCCAATCACTAAGAATCTGTCACTATGTTCCTATCTTTATTTATGTAACTTATTCTCAGTATTAAACCAATAGTCAAAAGAAACAACATAATGCTTGCATGAACTCCTGAAATTCACAGGATATAGTGTTGGTCAAGACAGAGAGATGCCTCCTTGTGTACTTGATTAGACCACAACAGGCATTGTCATACAAATTGTTTGAATAAGCAAGTTAGCACTTTTTTGATGCTATCTTATCATCAGTTGTATAAAAACATGGATACAATGCTTTAGATGTGCAGAAATATTAAGACTGTTTTCCAAATTCACTTTATCTCTGTCTGTCTCTGTGTGTGTGTGTGTGTGTGTGTGTGTGTGTGTACAATGAGATAATAGTATGAAGACATATGTGCATGTGTGTTGTATGTATATAATATATAGATATATATCTACATACATATACATACACAAACACACAAACCCCTCTATAATAGAATTGTTCCTTTAATCATCCCATCATTCGAGTATGTGTGAGAGAGAGTTGGAGGGAGGGGAGAGAGAGAAAGAGAGACAGAGAAAGGGAGGGAAGGAGGGAGGGAGAGGGAGAGACAGGGAGAGATGGAGAGAGAGTGTGAATTAAATTCAGCAATCTTATAGGATCAATCTACATAGTGCTAATTTCTATGAATTCTAATATTGGCACTCTCTATTTTTATAAGGAGAACACAATCCTAAACATATCTATTCAAAAATAATCTCCACTGATTTCTGTGAAAGTTATTTCCAGGCAAATAAATATATATATAACTACAATCCTTATTACTTATATTGCAATAATTTAATCATTTTTCATGTTTCCCTTCTTGGTACAACAACGATATTGTATGTATTTTCAGTTCATATTTTTGTAATAGTTCATGAAAATAAATTTTTACTTCTGTTTAGATATTGTAGTTAACCAAAAGTTCACATAATATATTGAAATGTATGTGAATTTTAATGAAAAATACCTATGAAGTTTGTTCCTGGAAGCATACAGCATACTGCAATGGTTTTATACATTATTTTGCCATGATAACAACTTGTATCCCAGTGAATGGAATCTGTGAGGTCTTGCTGTGTGGCTTCAATTCAACCCTAGCAAGTTCACATTAATTTTGAGTCTTCTGGATCCTGGGACTGTAAGTTTTGGATCTTCCATACACAGGGAATGGATATTTTCCATCTTTGGTTCTAGGGTAGGTGCCACTACCCTGCCCAGACCTGGTGCACGATTTAGAGGTTCTCTGTTTCTAACAGCTCCTAACTGAAGCTATGGACAAGAAGACATTTGCCTTTGTCTTGAAAGCCAATTCCACTCATTTCTGGATTGGCAGGATTTGCTTTCTGTCATTAACACCTTAGTCATATCCTGGTTGGATTGGTGCAATATAATACTACATAGGTTACCTAAGAAGATCACCTGGAAGCTCCATTGTAATGGAGGCATATCTTAGCTACACTGGATTCGCAGCTACACAGGATTTGAATAGGCTTTAAGTGAAATTTAATATGCTGGTTATTCCCCATAAAGTTCTACATGGCATTGAATGTTATGTATAAACCACATGTCCTAATAGGATAGACATGTTTCAGCTACATTAAGTGACACAATTTGATGTTGGAAATCAGGGGGCATGTTTTTTTTTTTTCTGCTGAAGCATCTGTGCTCTGAAATGATCTCTACTGCCATCTCCATAAATATATAATTGGTCGTTTGGCCAACCTTGGTTTTAGGAAAACTGTACTGAAATCTGGTTCTTTCTTTAGGCTAGTGCATTTTAGGATTTAACATGAATTTGAGTTCTTATTAATTTTTGTTGTTGGGTTTTTAACTATATTGTTTCCTAATTTGTTGATTATATGACACTCAAACTTCCAGATGTTTTTTTAAAAAACAAACAAATAAATAAAAATGTAAACTTAATGCCTGCAAATCCGATCTAAACATTTAGAGTTTATATTTCTTTACATTTCGTAGCTCTAGCATAATATTTATGAAAAAAGAAGATAAACACTGTAACTGACTGCTAAGACTGACCACAAACTATAATTAAGAAGATAACCTAAGCCGGGAAAGAGTTGAGATAAAAACTGCTCTTGAAATACAACTGGAAGCTTCAGCTGGTCCAGAATGCAGTAGGATACATAGTTCTAAGTACACTGAGGTTTGCCTGGGTTACTTAGCTACTGTTCAGGCTCCGCTAGACAACTGTCAGTATACTTCTTGATGCAATTCAATGTTTTGATTCTCATTTTTAGGGCACAGAATGGCACAAATGAAGTGGTCATTAAATGAAAACTTATATGATGGGAACTATACTTATTTTATTTTATTTTATTTCATCTTTCATTTTCCTTCAGCATCAAAATGATCAAACAGTTGGATGAGCCCAATTTTTTGAGAGTGGGGAGAAGGTTTTTCCTACCAGGAAGTCTGGTAAAAGGGTAATCTTCATTTTTTCAACAAGCCTAGGATCCCTTGGCAGTATAGAAGCTACATATTATTGTGTAGTTGCATTATATGCAATATCCGCCTTCTCCTAGTCTTGTTTAACTAAGTTTATTGTTTTAATTGGTTTTGCGGAATGTTTAATTGATAATTTTACTATATGCTGCTCAGGGTCAATTCGTGTAAGATGGGTGGCCATATAATTTTGGCCAATAAATAAATAATTCAATAAATTGCACTATTAATATAGCTAGTGAATTATTTTACTGATATTTTTTAATTAAAATCTAATAATCCAATAACAATTTATTGTATCCCTAAATGCTTGCAAAGTTTCTGTTCATGTGTGATTGCAGAAATAAATCAGTGCATCAGTGAAGATAAAGAACAATACGTGTGGGTTTGCCTGTGCAAGGGCATTTATGGTAAATATGAAAATCTTCCACTCTGGCTCCAATATTATTCAAAAACAATGTAAAAACTAACTGGTAGTTTATCTGATAAGAATATTGTTTAATATTTGTTGTTATGTTTTTTTAAAAAAATTATAATAGTTTATTTATGCAATCACAGACACAGATTTTTTTTGTTATTATTAAGGAAAGGGAATAGTATAATTTAAATATGATTTAAATTTGAAGAACAATTAAAATAGTGTAGATTCCAAGTAATACACTCATAGTATACAGAACTCCTAGGCAAGTAAATTCCTCAAAGAATAATTTTATTTGGATATATCATATTGGCACAAGCTGGTGAAAACTTTCTTTGGATGTTCTCGCCATTTTCATCTAATTAAAAGTAAAAGTTTTCTTCCTTCCCCAAACAATCAGTCACATGGTCCAATCAAGGTGTCATCTGGTTGCCTGACAACTTCACTCCTCCTCTCTGACCACCTGTGGGAATGTCTGACCACCTGTGGGAATTACCAGGAGAAAGTATTTTGTTTTGGCTACAAACCCCAGCTATCTCTATTTCCCCCTTCCTATCCCTCAGCTCCAGTGTGGCAATAGTGAAGCCTCAAAATGGCCTCGGTCAAGTCAGCTTCAGAGTTGACAGTACTTTAAATTGAATTAATAGTCAGAGAACAAAGCAAGGAAGAAAAAATTAAGATATTGAATATATTAAAACAACCTGAAGAATAAGTGAAGAATATTTTTTTAAAAAATAAGAATTATCTATTAGCTTTGGGAAAACAAATTAACAGGATTGCTAGACTGTTAATTGTCTCTCAGCAATAGTGATTGTAAGAAATTTGGCAACCCTTCTGGAGATATTTACTGAGCTGTCAGCTAAAATGAAGTTACTGATCTCTTCAACTGATCTTGCATGAATGTGAGTCAGAAAAGTAATTGTTAATTCAATGCACCACCTCTTGTAAAGAAGGGAATTGGAAAATTATACGTGTAACAGCTTCTATTTCCTCTTGGGGCAAAAGCAAAGGCATTCTTGGATTGGAGCTTTTTGAAATCTTTCCTTAAAATGGAAGGAAGGCAAAACATTAAAGATGACAAAAATGCTTTCAAAGTATTTTTCATGAGATAAACATTTCCCAACTATTATCTAGGCTCTAGTGTGTTTGTTTGTATATTTATGTACTCCATGTATATGCACACACACACAAACATAATGTCATAGTTGCCTGATTGTTTTGGGAAAGGAGAACAAGACAAAAATATATACAAATCTTAATTATTGGCCATTCAAACCTAAACATAAATTAACATAATAAATGTTGCAAACTAGTAAGCTGATAAACATATTAGTATCACCAAAATCATTAAACTTTTACTCGTATCAGATTAATGTTTCTAATTTGCCACCTAAATGAATTATATTATAAATGAAACTTTGTTATTTCTGAGGTAGAATAAAAAACATGCCTCTGCTTTACCTAATGAATACACATTTTTGTTTTCTATCCTGATTTCCATATTTTTAAATCATATTTATCCCAAACTTTGATTCTATGTTTGAGTCTGTGTACATGTACTCTCATGCATGCAATTAAATATGTGCTTTCATATTAGCTTTCTTGCTAAATTCTTGTTTAAAAAAACATTGTAAATGCATACATTATCACCATGATCTGCTTCAAGCACTGAATTTATTAAGTAGATTGTTAATAAAATGCAGAATGATATATCACAATTTTAATGCTCTGTCTCCCAAAGTTAATGAAGAGTTATAATTTTCTAGATGACAAATTAAAAGGAGGTTAAAATGGTGGATAAGATTGCCTAGAGATTTAGCAACATTCTAATTAAAATAAAGGGCATTAAAGTGAATTAAAATCTTGATTTGGGAGGGATTAAAAAGTATGAGGAATATGTGGCTTAT
The DNA here is from genome assembly GCF_049901735.1 of Notechis scutatus. NCBI lineage: Eukaryota > Metazoa > Chordata > Lepidosauria > Squamata > Elapidae > Notechis > Notechis scutatus. The sequence goes on along the minus strand of NC_142010.1, from coordinate 95,398,437 downwards.
TATTGCTAGCGGCCAAAATTTGTTTATAAATAAGAAAGATATTGTAAACCTTACTGAAGTTGCTTTTAAAAGATCTTAATAAATTGTTTTCTCGTTATTTGTCACTGAAATCTTCATCAATACAATAGGCTACATTTCAGTTTTACTAGAAGCATGGCTTAATTCATTTTTTTTTTCAAACTCTGGTAAAAAGTAGATATCTATTCTATCGCTGACATTCAAAATATTTATAAATATACTTCTACTGTAAAATTGTTTTGTGTGGTGATCTTTATGTTTGATAATACAAAATATTATCAAAATATCATTCAGTTTGAGATTATTATCTTTTTTTTGCAATTCCGAAGCAATTCCCCTGGATTTTACAGATTTCACAGATTATATTGTTTATATATAATCTAATATTGCATTTCCATTTACATACAAACCCACACAAATGCACATATACACCAAATACACACCAAAACAGGACAACCAAAGATTGAGGCTCCATTGAGACCTTTTTCAAAGTGTCCAATAATTTGGAACTTTTCTATCTGCTAGCATATCAAATACAAATTTCAACAAATAATTAATTTTGATACATAATTATTGAGCATTTTAGGCAGGTGTCATTTTAGAAGCTCTAAAATAATCTTTAAAGATTAATTGACCAACTATATCTACCTTCCACCCAAATTAAAAAACTTTCCTCACTGTCAGGCCTAAACCCAACGATGAGGTAGCAAAATCCAATCAACTCCAATCCTTTATTTCCTTAAACCTAATGGACAGAATCTTGCCAAATTAAAGGTATAATTCTCTGCCCTAATAGACATATCTTGACAGATTTTAGGGTGTGCTACCCTGAAGCTTTTTTCTCCTCCACCATTGAACTTGGGACTCAGTATGGGCTTTTCACTGATGGAAATCGTTGGCTTCTCACTGATGGAAATCGTTGCCTCCTCCCTGCAAAAGCTGAGTGCAGCCAAGATTCCCTTCCACTGTTTTTCCATGTACACATTTCATCACACATACCTCTTTTAAATTCAGATTATCCCCAAATGCCAATTTGTCATGAGATCTAGGATCAAATTCAAACCTCATTTTCTGAAGTCATTCTGAGGCAGCTTGCTGCTTGTGACAGGATATATCAACTGGGCACTATCTGCAATATGTTATCCTCCTTCTCCTCCTCCTCCCTCTTGTATTCTGATATGTGCAGGCTATAAAATTAACAGGCACACAGCTTTTCACATAGACTGAAACTGTAGCATAATAAGCAAAGAAAATGAAGATGTGGACAGCTAGCTAGGCTTGGACTTTTGGAGAATGATGATGGCAAGTGATGGCAGCTTTGGCTGCTGAAAGTTTGACTTTTTCAGAAAGACAAGGAGAAAGTTTCTGTAAAGGTTGGTTTCAAGGTTAAAACCCATTCCAATTACAAACTGCTATTTGACACAGGATTGGAGCAAAGCAGCACACTGGAGAAAGATATTGGGAAGAAGACTTCTCATTCAAGGTACTGGGAAGAAGACTTCTCATTAATCAAGAAGCAGATAAGATCTGATTGGAAGTTTACCAATTTGAAGTCTGCAAAGAGCTGAGAAAGAGCTATGCTAACAGAATGGCTAGTGCCTGATAATTAGAAGTCATCCAAAAATAGAACCTGCGCTATAAGTTTTTGGTGATAAGTTTGGGCAGTGAAATTGGGTCAAGTAGAGATCTATTGAAGCCCTATGGCTATGTGAGGGATGATGCTACAGAGGGGAAAATGGTATGATGGACTACAGTGAAGCAACAGTTTCCCAGGAAGGTGTGGTTACATTCCAAGGAAGAGAAGTGACAAGAGATAATGCATCTGAGAATTAGATAGGAGATAGAGAAAGAGAGTCAGGATAACCACTTGCTAGAATCTTTCAGATTATGTCTATTTATATGAGTATAGTAAAGATTGAGTCTGGCATCTTTCTGACTATTCAGTATAAGCAAATAAACTATAAACTTTGGCTGTATTGCTCTACAGTGTTGTTGGACTGGCCTAACAGGCTACCTGAACACCATTATTTCTTAGAGGCAAGACTCTGCCTGTCTTGTTTATATTAGAGATTGATCCATCAGTTGGTTATCAAGTTCTCCTATCAATTTACTTGTTGGGTTGTTTCATGGATTGCTCGTCAGACAGTTGGTGTTATGAGATTTTCCTTTACAAGCTAATTCACTTTTATAGAGAGAATGGAGGGGAATTATCAGGCCCAAGAAACCAGGAAAAAACGTGAGGAGTTACTTCAGGGTAGGTTTATTATTATTATTATTTGCCTAGAAACAGAAATTTTGCCAGGCTAAAACATTTACTGTAGCTGCCTGACTGTTAGATATATCCTGTAAACTGCTGGGGAGTGGAGCACCTTTGCTCTTTTCCTACACATCTAAGTTACTAAGTGATGTTGCCTCTTTAATTTTTGATGGAAAATTTAGGTTTTTGATGGAAGGTTAACTTTATGGTTTTCAGAGATAGGACAGAAGAGAAACCGAAAGCATTGTTGGAAAAAGACTGACCAAATATATATAATCTCACATTAGAGATTACATTGTGACAATATAAATGGTAAAACATCCTTATCTTTAGGCTCTTATTGCATCTACAGATACCTGGCTAGCAGCTGTACAAGATGGCACATAGGGTTCAAAAGAAAGAAATGTAAAAGGAACAGGGCAGGTTAACAGAAGGAGGGAGGTTTCTTTTAGGTTTGATAAGAGATGCTTCTGGAGTGAGAGGAGAGTGAAAAAGACATAGAACAGAGGAAGCAGACTTGGAAAACAAGAAGCCAGAATCCAAAGCCAGAGAGAAGATCTAGGATGGTGTCAGAGGTGGTTGAAACCAAAGAATAATCTGGAGGAAAGAGTCAGCAAAAAGGTAATGCAGCTTTAGACAGTAGCAAATCAAACTCCATGTGGATCAGGTAATTAAAAATTCTAGGCAATAGAATATTAAGGGGGAAGTTATTAGCATTCCTAAACTGATAGATAAGATATTGTGGAGGGGGGGAACAGAAGCAAAGTAGAAGTTATTATCCCCTCTTTGTTTTTATTTTATCAAGTGTGCTTGTAACTTGTACATTTTACAGAGTCATTGTGGGTGAGGTAGCTTTGTATTTATAAATAAATAAAACCATGAATGAAAGAGGGGGAAAAAGTCACAAGCAGTTATTTTGTGTGTCATATGATCATTTCCTGAAAGACCAAAATCTTATGTTGCTGCCTTTTAATCAGGAATAATAACTGAAAACTCTTAAAATTAGAACAAAGAACTTGCCAAATTTTCAAAGGAATCAAACAATAGCTTTCTAGTTATACACATAGTAATTTATGCTCAAAATTATTCTCATTTCACTTAAAAGCATAATTTAAAGTACACAACTATTTGACATGGTTTAATGGATAGAAGTTTCAAAGATAAGTTTTTATAATGAAAATCTAGGGACTGTCTATCTCCAAACCTCTATTTAAATTGTCTGAAAGAAATTATTATAAGGATCCTCCTTAAGACATTAGTCTACAAATAAAATTTATTGTGACCATGGTTTCGATTGCCTATAAACTGACAGAAATGTTCAGTCACACATTTATTTCATTATTAACTGTGTAAGGCAAGTTAAAATGCTGAAATCTATTATCCTTGGGATACTTACTGGAAGAAACATAATCTAAACAATTAAAAATCTCAATTTTTATAGAAATAGTATATTATATTTATTCTACTTAACTGAATAAGTTATTGGTTTTCCCATTTTATTGTACAATGCTCTCATGTTTTAACAAAACATTGATTATTATCAATAATAGCAAAAATATCTGCATAGAATAGTAGCAATAGCAATAACACTTAGACTTATATACTATTTGAGTCAGTTTACAATTTACAGAGAAGCATATTGGCCCAACAATCTGGGTCCTCATTTTACCAATCTGAGAAGAATGGAAGACAGAGTCAATATTGAGCTGGTGAGACAGGAACTGCTGAACTGCTGATAGTTGTCAGTCAGCCGAATTAGCTTGCAATACTGCATTCTAACCATTGTGCCATCATGGCTTTAATTTATGTTGCAATTTAAACTCTTTGATCACAAATATTCATTTGGTTATCCGATTGCATTGAAAATATCATATTAAATGTAAGAGCAGATAAAAGACAATGTTGACATTTTCTCAGTACTATTTGCAGTTACTATACCTGAGGGTTAAAATGCCACCTGTAGAAATAGAAGGGAATTCATTTTTTTCTAAAACATATTTCAAAAAATTAATCTGCATCATATCATATTTCATCTGTATCTACAGCTAAATCAAGTATCTTAGAAAGAACTTCTAAAATAGCTACTAACAGTCTGATATTATCAGAAGATTGCCTTCCTTTTATAAAACATATTTTGTGAGGTATACTCTGTATTGTGTAACATATGTTCTAAAGTTACTGTCAGATAAATTTGGAGGTTTTGTCTTCACCATTTGTCATATTCACAGTCTATTATATTGTTTTTGAACTATTTTTGTCTTGTATGCTATCCTAATAATTTTGGAAGTGGGCAGCCATTAAAATGATGGGTTTGTCTTAGCAATTTCTCTTTTTTTTCATGCATAGCTTATTTTGATAGGAGACAGGAAGAGGTTCTTTCTGGTGATGCCCAATGACAAGCCTACAAACTTTCATTGCCATACTAATAACATAGGTGGTTATAATACAACTCCCATTTTAGGTATAATTTGTTTTTATATATTACATGTTCTTTTGAATTTGTCAAGGAATTTAACATCTGTGAAATATCTGGATATTTGCATTTCAAATACGTTGGAAATTAAAGCTCTTCATAACAGGGCATTGTTATATAGAATTCTTGAAGTGAAACTGTGCTAAAATTACATAGTGTGGAGTTATGGCACAGGATTCATTTTACAAAACATCTCAAAAATAAATATGCATATGTTTTCATACTAAGAAAATTATAATAAGGCACTGCTTAATAGCTGGTTAAGAGCAACAAATAATGTACTGGAATGTTTTCTAGGAACCCAGAATTATGCCTCAGTGAAGATTCAAGTCAGCAGGCAATCAAATGTGCATTTGTGTGGGACTGCAAATATTAAAAGTTAAAATCATTCAAATCCAGTTGAAGAATTTTCTATTTATCTATTTATCTATCTGTCTATCTGTCTACCTACCTACCTACCTACCTACCTACCTACCTACCTACCTACCTAGGAACCTACCTTAGGAGAGTGTTATATACTTTCCCTAAACAAATCCCATAGTAAAATCAAATTCTGTTAGCAACATGAGTCTTTTTTTGTATTAATCTGGGACTGCAAAATGTATGTCAGAAAGAGAGCCTGATGAAATTCTGATGTGATTGTGCCATAATTTTTATTTTTGTAACAATTATAAACACCAACAATTTGACTGGCCAACAAATGTTTGGATTTACTCATACAGGATATGATGTCTTGCTACAGTAAATTATGGACAGTTTATTAGACCTAAAGAAAACAGCCCTTTAATTTCAAAGGAAAATATATATTTATAGACATGGCATCAAAACAAGAAATGATAACTTATAATATACTATTGTTAATACAGGTAATAATTGACTTATGATCACAATTGGAACCAGAAATTCTCTTGCTAGGTAGCTTGTTAAATAAATCACGCCCAATATTTTACTATTTTGGTTTTTTTCTTTTCCCTGCATTTGAGATATTCTGTTTTTATTTGTTTGCTAGGTTTTGTACAATGGATGTTTTGTTGTTTTTATTCTTACCTACTAAAGTTTATTGTTTGATGATGAACAAACAAATAATTTTTTTATGAAGTAGAAAGGAAAATGGGATATACTACAGTATCTATCAAGGCCTTAATCACTCACTGGACATATGCTGTAGTAGTATACTATATACCATGCTCTGCTTTCTTTCTTTTCTCTCAAGCAATTATCTTGAATGGGTAGGGAAAGAATGTTGGGATTCACCATTAAAATTTGTGAGCTTCTACATGAGAGTTTAATGAGTAAAAATGAATTTAGCAGCATTTTAATTTTATGCCTTCTGTGGACAATTATGATTTCCACAGTACAATATAGGAATTTAATAGCAATATTTCTATCTTCTTGAATTCGTATTAACATCAGTAATACACTATTCACTCATTATACTCTTTAAAAAGTACATTGTAGTTTTGACTGAATGAGGTGAGATCACCAGGGATGGCTGAAATATGTAGAAGAATTTAAGCTACAAGAGTTGTTCAACTAATTGATTTGACTTAATATTTTCAAATGTGCAGATTGAAATTTGTGTCTATTAATAGGCTGACTTCCATCAAAATGCAGCCCTGTGCCATAAAAGGACTTATGCAATAGCCAGCACCTTAAATTGCACATTGAAGCCAATTTGTAATCACAACTCAGGAAACAGTGATAACATGTCACCACACCTGACACTCAAAGCATTGTCTCTACTGTTGCCCTCAAGGTCTACTAGTACCAGCTTCAGGTATGTGTCTGATTAGTAAACACATTCTCTTAGCCAGAAATACAAAGTAACTAACCAACCTTACCACTCTCCTAACTAGATACTGTCATAACAAACCCAATCTAAAGCTACACCACATCCACCAACAACTCCCACCAAAAAACTTGCGAATCCATAATATAAAAGTCCAACATATGGCAGTGCCCAGTTCTCAGTTGATTTGAACTGAAGACCAATAGAAGAGAATGGCAAGGTGGGCACTATTGACAGTTATAGTATGCAGGCAAATCCACCCTGAAGACTACCATGGGTCTCTCTCCCTGAAACCCACTGTCTAACAGGAAGTCAGAGTCAGACCTTCCCCAACTACTGACCTTATTATTCCATAGATGAAAAATCTATGCAAATACAATCCTGGCTTTCATTGTCATCACCATCATGTATTGTATATGATAAACTCTATGCCTCTTTCTGCTGCTGCTACCATATTTCTGGAAAATCAAACATAAGGCCAAGCACTGTCAAATATATGACAATATAAGTCTTGCTCATTCTTGTTCAGTTCTAGGCACAACTGTTGCTCTAAGTTTTTTTTAACTGTATCAGGAGGTCTTAGCAGCCAAGGACCACAATTTCTTCCAAGCTCTCAGATAGCTTTTCAGCACTTACCTTGGGAGATGTTGCACTTTCCTGAAATTCAGAGCCATAAACTCCAATCACCCATTTCCAATAGAGCTACAAAAATATGAAGCAATATCCATATTTCAACTCACAACAACATTTTAAGACCTCCCTAACCCAAATCCAGCACATACTGTACATAACTGACCCATTACAATTTAAGAAAAAGAAAAAGTTGCTAATTAGTATTTCTTATCTTTTGATATCACTAATGTTAGATATTTATAATGCAACATTATTTAAAGGATTTTCTTATTTTTAACAGAACAACTTTTACTTTTGGTGTTTCATCTCCCTCTTTCTAGAGCAATAAATACAAGGTATTACCATGACATTTTGTGATCAGAAGAGACTTACCCCACAAAAAAGGTTTAGTTGGAGCTCCCAGAGTCTCTCCACATGTTGCTGTAAAAGTTTTAAAGTCCCTCCTAGATGGTTAAAGCTGCCAGGGAGGTGACCTGTGATTAATCCCACAGATTGATGCTTGTTTCTCTGAGTCTAAGGGTGGCTTGAAGGAGGCTGACGTGACCCTTTCTTTAAGAGGTCACTTCTGGACCAAACTATCCTAGACCATTACTGACTGAACTCTATTCTCCTTGTCTGGGAAAGATGATTGGACTTCAGCTAAGATTATTTAAAAGATTATTATTTAAACACCATTGCAGTGGTGTTTCAGGCCATTGATTATTTATGGATAAACTGAAATAGTGATACTTTATCTATCTATTCTTTTGGACCGGCTTTGGGGATTGGGGATGTTTCTCATTTCAATCAGTGTTGACAGGTGATGTGAAATTGCACTGCTGGTCCCTTAGTTATGAAGTGCTATAGGGTTATTTTTTAAACTTCAACAGGAAATGAGTGTGTGAGATAATCTCTCAATTTGGCATGAGGTATCATCAATGTGTCATAATATCCAATTGTACATGTTGACTATGTTTGGTCCCTCTTGGGCACAATCTGGAATGACATCTTGTGTTTACAGCTCCTACTTGAACAGCAGGTGGCAGTTGTGGGCAAGAGGGTGTTTACACAGGTTCATCTACAGTAGGGTACTAGTTGTGCCCATTCCTGGACCTAGCTTTCAAATATTCACTCATACTTTTACCACCTCATGATTAGATTACCATAATGTTGTCTACCTTAGACTGCCCTTGAAGACCATCTGGAATTGGAGCTGGTCCAGAATGCAGCAGCTCAGTCATGCTCACATCTCCCCATCGCTTACTGAGCCATGCTGATTTTCAAGTGGAATTGAACTGTGCAATTTGAGTGCTGATTCTTACCTATAAAGCCTTTTTATACCATAAGGGCGGATCACTTGAGGGAATAGTTGTTTCCAGATGTATTTGCCCATCAGTTGAGAGCACAGTTCAGATCTTTTAATCAAATAATGTCATCTTGTCGGACCTTCTTTTTAATAATGCCTACTTTCTGGAATGACATTCAGTACTGATACCATTAATGACTTTTAGAAAACTGTTCAAAACCTAGTTGTTCTCTCAGGCTTTGGGTTATCATGATTGTGGAATCCCCCTGGTTTTAGATTTTGTGATATTGAATGAGTCTTCATATAGCTTTTTTTTTAAAGTAAACTATTTAGAGCTATTAATGAATCAAACTTGGTGGCCTCAAGCTTGAAATAAATTGATCAATAAATTTTAATGTGACAGAATGGGAAAATAGTTAAATATATTTGAAAAAAATATATTGTATTTGATTATGACTTCCATTTCATTACATTTAGATCTAATTCAATTTAAATTTTACTTCACTTTCTTGGCAGTGGCAAAGGTGTTGTCTGTTCATTGAAAGAATGAGATAAAGTCTTCAATTAATTAGCATGTTTATTATAAAATGAGATAGATAAGTAAGAGAATAGTTAATATTTCACATCTCGCCTTATCTTTTTTATTGCTGAATATGAACCCAGACGAACAGTAGGATAACAATAAATAAATATGCCATTTATTGTGAAGACAGAATTTAGAAAATGCTGAAAAGTAATGCACTACAGCATTCTACAGTTTCTTAACATGTGATGGAAGCAGCCACAAATTCATATATCTAGGCAGGGAGCCTGTGTAATGAAAATATTACTGTATAAATGGACTAAATTAGCACACTTGGATTTCAAATAAGCACTTTAAAAAATGCTGTCTTGTCTGATCGCATTTACTGAAAACCAGTACAGATATTTTAAAAAACATCTGAGAAAATGGAAAATACAACAATTCACTGTTGAAAATTGTTCCACTATTTTTCAAAAAAAAAAATCTAATATACATGACTTATATGATGTGTTGTGTTATGTTGTGTTGTATTGTATATATTCTATTCTATTCTATATTATTATTGTGATATATAAGTAATGATTCTTTACTAGATCTAACTTTCTGCAGGATGACAAGTTTAATATGGGAAGGTATTCAGTTGTGAAAACTTCACCATAATCTTTGTTGTAAATGATGCAGGCAGAGCTTGTTTTTCCTGAACATGAAAATTCTGGCTAATGTCTTACTAGTGATTTATAGAAACTTTTAGCATCACACAGCCATTGTTGTGGCAGTATAATGGTTGGATAATATTGGTTAGATAACATTATAACATTATAAATCACTAGAGAGGAAATAGCCTATGCCTAAATCACTTGCTGAACAGCAATTTCAAGTAGATCTCCTAATGAAGGCTCTATGACCAGGAGGGGTTGTCATGACAAGCCTCAAGCTACGTGACTAAGCATCAAGGTAAACAGTCAAGCAAAGTTAATCACTTAGGAGAGGGTAATTACCACCCATTTATTTCTGCTCTTCAGCTGAATCTGCAACAAGAGCACAGTAAAACCATGGCAAACTATGTGCTAAATCATAACAAAGATCTCCAGGTAAAGCTATAGCAATTTCTCAAAAGCCCTTTTAGTGCATCATCATCCAGCAAGGCTCAACCAAGCCTGGAACTCAGGACAGCCTACAGAGTTGCCCCTGCTTGGCCTCATGAGAGTCTGACAACCAATCAGAATCAAGCTCCAATTCAAATCCCAACAAAGGTTATAAAACCAAGGCACTCTCAGAACCTCAGCCCTTTCTTGATCTCTTCCTTCACCTTGAAACATGTGATCATCCTTCCTTTTCATTTTGGAGCTCCAGGCCACGTAGTCCTGTCCACTATTAAACCTTCCAAATAGCCTCCATGTTTCCAGTGTCTTTTTCCCCACTTGGAACTGAACCCAGAAGGATACTTCTTCCAACAGTAGTAATAGGTAAAAGAGTTTTCAGTAATAGATAAAATGTTTGCTATTCCTACTTCCTGGAAGCTTTTTTGATTTTGCTGTCTTGTCTACACTTCTGATATCTTGTGACAGCCTCCTGTCCAAGTAGTTATGAAAGTCAACCTACTTAGATTTTCAAAACTAGCCAAGACCATCTGGGTACTTTTGTGAAAGAGAGCTGACCTTAAAGGAGATGTTAGCTTTTTTATGTATTTACTATTGTTATTCAAAGGAGGCATTTTCTCCCCCCCCCCCTCAATTCAACAGAATGTTGGAAATCAATTATGTCAAGGAGTTCATGACTTTGTCTCTCCCAAACTGAACAAAATGAGGTCAAATTTCTTTTGTAGGGCAAGATGTTCAGCAAACAACAGCAACCAGAAATAGGTTAGAGAAACCTGTACACAACAGAAACATTTCCTGCCTCAATCCACTTATTTATCCCCATAAGTCAGGCAGTTGTGCAACTGTACAGAATGCTGTTGACTGTAACATGCTAAGTTCCCATCTTTCTTCCTGGTCATGTAAGCCTCAGCAGAACTTAGATTTATAGCTGATGTCAATTTGTTGCCTTAAATAGAATAAATAACCCTTTTCCTACTGAAATACAGAAGAAGACAGCATTTTGTAAATAATTACATATTCTTTTGAATCAACTAAAATATGTTAATATTATTTTCTGTATAATAAAAACTAACTTTCCACTACAATAAAAGGTAAGTAGCCCTGCAGTATTAATACAAAAACAAAATCACAATGGAAACAATAAGTAAGAAAGTTACATGGCATTATTCCTTGCAATGATTATATTATTTAATTACCTGGCAACTTTTCCTTTATTTATAAAACAAACAAACAAACAAACAAACAAAAAAGCAATAACATAATGGCCCAACTGGTTCAAAGACATTAATTGTGGAGCAGACCCAATCATACATATGGGTAAACTAACTTCGCCCAGTTAACCATGGTAATAGCATCTACTTGAATAAAGGGCTTGCAAACAATTGCAAATGGAGTTGTGCATGCTTACGCATGCACCTGCCCCCTGCATGGAATCTTCTTCTCTCCCTTCCCCTGCTGGTCCACCAAGCTGGAAAGGGGACCACTGATGTAATTGACACCATTTCTATAATGATGTGTGTAGTATCATTTATCCATCTTTATCCCCTTTCTTGCCTATGGAGATTATCTTCTGTCTTTGTCTCTGCCTGCTGCTGGTCCTTTTTTCTCCAAAAACATGGTGCAAAAAAGCAAATGTGAGTACACTTTGACATTTATTTAAGAAACCTCATGTCTATTTCTAAAATCCTTCCATAGGTAAGCCTATTTCAATGGCCACCTTTTAAGAAAGCCTTTGGAATTATATTGTTTGCTAGTAAATAAATAATTCATTAGATGGCAATATATCATTGATTTTAACTAGGCCAAGCAAAATTAGATCTTTTTAGTACTGGTATTGGGAATCTTCAGGGAATATCAAAGCTATGTCAAACAAACAGACAGATTAAACAGATAATCAGAGTTGGAAGGGACCTTGTAGGTCATCTAGTCCAACCCCTCGCCCAAGCAGGAGACCCTACACCATTTCTGACAAATGGCAGTCCAATCTCTTCTTGAAAGTCTTAAGTGATGGTGTTTCCACAACTTTGAAGGGCAGGCTGTTCCATTGGTTGATTGTTCTCACTGTCAGAAAGTTTCTCCTTATTTCCAGGTTAAATCTCTCCTTGTTCAGTTTCCATCCATTATTCCTTGTCTGGCCTACAGGTGCTTTAGAAAATAGCTTGACCCCTTCCTCCCTGTGGCAGCTCCTCAAATATTGAAAGACTGCTATCATGTCTCCCCTGGTCTTTCTCTTTACTAGACTAGCCAAGCCCAGTTCCTGCAACCATTCGTTGTATGTTTTATTCTCAGGTCCCCTAATCATCCTGGTTGCTCTTCTCTGTACTCTTTCTAGAGTCTCAACATCTTTTTTATAATGTGGTGAACAAAACTGGATGCAGTACTCTAGGTGTGTCTTACTAAGGCTTTATAGAGTGGTATTAGTACGTCTCTTGATCTTGATTGTATCCCTCTGTTAATACAATTTAGGGTTGCATTAGCTTTTTTGGCTTCTGCTGCACACTGCTGGCTCATATTTAGCTGGTTGTCCACTAAGACTCCAAGATCCCTCTCACAGTTACTGCTATTGAGCCTGGTTTCACCCAGTCTATATTTGAACTTTTGGTTTTTCTTGCCTAAGTGTAGGACTTTACTTTTCTCTACATTGAATTTCATTTTGTTAGATATGGCCCAGTGTTCTAGTCTGTCAAGATCCATCTGGATCTTGAGCCTATCTTCTTGAGTGTTAGCTATTCCTGCCAGCTTAGTATCATCTGCAGATTTGGTAAGTTCCCCTTCTATTCCCTCATCTCTGTCATTAATGAAGATATTGAAAAGTACTGGGCCTAAGACGGAACCTTGTGTCACCCCACTGCTTACTTCCCTCCATGTAGACTTAGACCCATTAAGGACTACTCGTTGAGTACGGTTTGCCAGCCAGTCCATCTAGTAGTGGTGCTATCTATTCTACTTTTTTCAAGCTTACTAAGGAGTAGGTTGTGGTCTACTTTGTCAAATGCCTTGCTGAAATCTAAATATATTATGTCCACAGTATTTTAGTCACTGTGTTGAAGAATGAAATGAGGTTGGTTTGGCATGATCTGTTTTTAACAAACCCATGCTGACTAGTTATTACTTTACTTGTTTCTATGTGGTTATTTACTGAGAATTAACACAAACAATAACAACAGAATGATGAAATAATAATAACATATCTCTACCAAGATAACTCATTGATTTAGCCATGAACTTATCAAGGATTGAGTCAACTTGAAGGAAAATTTATATTTTACAACAATTATATCCTTGAAACTACTTCAAAGTGGAGGTTTAAACTGGAAATTCAGTGGCTTTGATGGCTGATATAATTACAAAACACTAGTTATGTTAAAACAGGCTCAGTAGCAGAAGATGAGAGGGCAGCCAAGAAAATGCCAATCTTTAACAAATGTTCTAGGAGGCAGTTGTTTTATCATGACTTCTAGGCAAATTGATACAAATAATAAGTGGTGATAAGATAAGGGACCTGCCAATTTAAGAATGGCTAAATAGTTAAGAAATAGAAAGCAAGGATTAGGGATCAACGGGAATTTTTTTTCTCAATGGAGAAAGTATTATATTGGAACTTTGCTTTTTAAATTGTTCATAAATGATCATAATGTAAGTGTAAGCTGTAATTTGGCAAATAGGCAAAAATGCAAAAGTTTTTACTATTCAACTCCAGAAAAATATTTTTAAAATTAAATGAATGATCAACCAAGTGGCAAACGTTTTCTCTCCTCAAAATATTAGGGACTATGCAATGAACTTGGTAGAAAGGACATTTAAAGCAGGCAAAATGAAGCACATTTTCACAGCACATATACTGTACAGCCTATAGAATTCATTACAAAAATTGTGTTTGGATGCATTTGGAGATGGGATAAATTTGTGGAGAATTTGTCAAGAGCTATTAGTCTTGAAGACAATATTAGCTCTGGCTTGAGACAACGTTCCTTCAAATACCACTTAAAGGGAAACAATGGTAAATAAGTGTGGCCTGCAAGCACCACAAGCATTATGGAAAACAAATGTTTGGACATCATAAATATCACAAATAGAAATCACAAATAAAAAAGAGGGATAGGTGGTTTCAAAATGCGATCAATCAATCAAAATAAATAAATCAATCAATCAAAACAAACAAATAAACAAACAAACAAACAAACAAACAAACAAATGAAGTTGGGTCTTGGCCTGATGCACTAGATATAATCTTATGTTCTTATGAGCCAACCTATCATATTAAAGGATTGTGAAACATTTTCTATACTACAAAAAATAAAATTGTAGATGTATAATACAGTAGAATTATACTGAGCTAGAAAAATAAGTGTATCAGAAAGATCAATAAATTAAAAAAAATGTTCTCAAAATGAGGAATTTCTGGAATCTAAAGTACAACAAAAACATTCTAGGCAACAAAAAAAGACAAAAATGTTGTCTAAATTCCAGACAAAAAGGAACTCTGGAATAGAAATAAGTAAGTATAGTAAAATAATCTCTCTTCTCTCTTTTTTTCCATATTATGTTGTATTTTTTTCACACAGTGGATAAATAAAGGAGGGTGTCAAAATATGCCAGATGGCAATCATGTCAGTGAAGTTAAGGTCCTGCCCCTTTTGTATCAATATTGCACTCTTGTACAAAACATAATGCAAACAACATAATCTCACTCAATCACACAATATTTATTGGCTTCACTTCATTCTAACAACAATAATTTAAGTGACCTTATGTCATCACTTCAAGTTAACAGAATAAAAAAATAGTTTTATATCTGTCTGTCCTATCCCAGCTTCAAAATGTGTACAATCTATAATGTTTTGTTGCCTACTATCATGAAAGTAGGTCATAAATCAATAAGAAGTAAGAGCACCTCTCCTTTGTGAGGTGCCTCAGGGTCCCATGCTCTTTCTGCAACTTTTTAACATCTACATGAAAACTCTGGGTAAGATCATCTATCACCATTGGATGTATATCTCTCTCCCAGGTGAATTAATTGATGTTTTGGACACTATTTCCCAGTGCCTTCAGTTGAACCATAATAAGATGAAGTAGCTGTAGATAGAAGACTTTTCTGGATCTGCAGTTTACCCAGTACATAATCTGGTGGTTTTCCTGAATCCAAGGCTCTTGCTAAAAAAGCAGGTGGCAGTTGTGGCCAGGAGGGCTTTTGCTCAACTTTGTAGTGTGCACCAATTGCACTCCTCCTGGATGGGAGGATCCCTCTCTTGGTCACTTTCACCCTTATCATTTCTCACCCAGACAATTGCAACAACATTTTACATGGGGCTACCCTTGAAAAAAATTGGGAAGCTTCAGTTGTACAGAATCCATCACATGGGACCCAAGAAAAGGTACATGTAACTCCTCTGCATGCACTTGGTGCTTGTTTGCTTCTAGGTGCAATGCAAACTGTTCGTGATGACCTTTAAAACCCTACATGGCATGGGACCAGGTTACCTGCAGAACTGCCTTCTTCCCATTACATCAATCCATCCTACCTAGTCAGATAGGTATATTGGGACCCCATCAGTTAAATAATTTTGATTGGTGGGATCCAAGGCACCTATAGCACCATACTTGAGATTCTAGGCTTAGACAACCTTGAACTACACCAGCTAAGATTGGACTTAAGCATAGTACATAAAATCATATGTTACAATCTTACTAGTTAATGAATATTTCAGCTTTAACAACAACACAAGAGCACACAACAGATATAAACTAAATGTAAACCACTCCAAACTCGATTGCAGGAAGTATGATTTCAGCAACAGAGTGGTCAATGTCTGGAACTCACTACCTGATTTTGTTGTCACCTGCTCAAACCCTCAGTCCTTTACCCTCAAACTAACCTCTATTGACCTCATCCCATTCCTAAGAGGTCTGTGTGTGCATAAGCACACAATCGTGCCTACCATCCCTACCCTATTGTCCCCAATTATTAGTTCCTATTTCTTGTATTTAAACTTATGTTTATTCTTGTTTCTGTTATATTGTAAGCTTTTGACAAATAAATAAACAAATAAAATAAAAAGGCTGTCTCTGCCATCAAATTGTCTTCTGGAATGTCCTATTTCTTGGCCTTTTGTAAGAGTTTGAAGACTTGACTCTGCTGACTCTCTTGGAGTTCAAAGAGAAATATGCAATCTTGGGGTTGGCTAGTGCCTTAAAAGGCATTTCCTGCAATTTTTTAAGCTTTAATTACTCTATTTCTGTTTTAATTGACTCCTATTAAAATATATTTACAAAGTTGGGTTTGATTCTCAGGATCCGTTGGGATTCTTGCTGTTGTATCAGCCACCTTGCTACCTAGCAATTTTCCTGCCTAAGCTGCTGAAGGCATCTCAGGTTTGCCAGTGGAGTTCTACAGGCTTAAGGTCCTGGGGGGATTCCAACCTTATGAGTTGGACCTCAGAAGGTGTCTGGAAGTTCATGGCCATCATTGGCATCTACAGTATGTACCTATCACAGTCATCCATTCAAGGTGTTAGTCATTACATTTAAAGCCCTCTATGGCAAAGGTCCAGGATTCCTGAGGAGCCTTCTTTCCCCAATGAGATTGTCCTGTCTCACTCTTGTCGGCCAAAAGGTCCTTCTGTGGGGTTCCCATCCACGGTTCCCATCAGTCCAGAGGAAGAGAATTTTCTGCTATGGCCCCTGCCTTTGGAATATCTTGCTGCAGGATCCACCATCTCTTTTTTTGGTCTTTAGGAAAATTCTTAAAATTGGCTATGCTGGGCATGGGGGCCCTGAAGGAAAAAGTGTTGGCTTGAAATGGCTGGTATATTAACAGAGAATGCAGTACCACCTCTTTGCTCCATACCTGTGGTTTTTAGCTTGTTTTAATGTTATGTAATTTTAATCTTTTATATTTATAATTGTTTTTATATTTGTATGTTTAATTATTTGAGTTGCTCAGAGTCACTCAAACTGAGAGATGGGCAGCATATAAATATAATCATACATACACACACACACACACACACACACACATATATCTATTATATATTTCTGAGAACCTCAGAAACAATATATATATATATATATATATATATATATATATATATATATATATATATATATATATATATATGTTTTCTTAACACACACATGGTGTTCGGCTTGGTTCGGTATTTTCCCACGTCATTGTAGTTCTTTTAAATTATATATATATATATATATAATTTCATTCATTCATCTTCATTACAGCCATTTTTATATCTGTTACTCCCTTGCCTTTTAAAATAATGTTGTTCCTTTCAACCACTTTTTTTTTAACTTCAACTCCAGACTCTTAGTACAGTACAAGAAAGAAAGAAAAAAGCACTCAATTTTTTATTCAGTAAAAAGAGGAATATTGTTTGTGTAATTTTGTATTTGCATAATTCTAAAGGGCATCAAAGGACATGTAACAGTTTTGCTTTTCCACTGCATGTCCTCAAAATAAAAATAAAAATACGAGGAATATTTATTTTAGCTTTTGTTGATTATTCATTTATTGTATTCATTCATTCCTTCATTTATTTATGTAAACAATTTCTAAAGTCATGCATATACCAACAACTCATATTAAAATAATATCTAAAGTTCAGTTAAATAACAACAACAAAATATATTAATATGTGGAGTTAAAAATTGATGAAATATCCTAACAATGACCAGTACATCACAGTTATACAATTGTTAGGGAGCTGCACATCATCCTGCCTTATTGTCAGTTAGAAAAGCTAGAACTTAACCTAAAAATAGTACAGTTGGGTCATATGGATACAACATTTATGCTGTGGAGAATGAATACTTTTCTGATGGTTGGCAGAACGCTGACCACAGATAACAAAACTACAGAGTGGGAAATTAGTACTCCCATAATAACTACCCTTCTTGCAAATCTGGGCAGTATTTTTGGCAGGAAGTGCAACAGACACATGGTATGGATTAAAATTATAAATAGCTATTTTATAACAGCATTGCTTTATGCTGGAACAAGAAGGGTGATTAGCTATGGGGAAATGGCTTGAATCTTGAGCAGAAAACATTTCCACACTGGGGAACATATGTAGAAAGGGATTAGCATTTAAAAGAAACAGAATTTGTTTTCTAATATCTAAAAGCATAATTTTTTTGAATCACGGTATATATTTCACAACTTATTTCTATACAGACTTCACACTACATTGCTTAGCTACTAAGAGGTGTCCACTATGTACTGCAGTGACTTCTCTCCCCACATATATAATGACGAAATAGACTGATAGTACCAATTTAATAAACAGGATTGTGTCATAATATTTATGAAACATAATATTTATTATGAAACAATTTAAACTCTTGATTTTCTAAATAAAAACCAAGCACAACAATCTAATATTAAACAATTTAATCTTTTGATTGTCTAAATAAAAATCAATACAATGTAAAGTGCAATTCAATGCAGTATATTATTTTAGAATTCACTGGGAGTTAAAATCCTTGGATATGTTAAATGCTCAGGTAAAACTACTTTTCTTTTGGACTGAATAGTTTCAAATTACCAAAGTGGTCTGTTAAATATTAACTTTTATATTAATTCATATCCATTAAATACTAAAATTCTTATCTTTGCTACGCTATGTCCATCATCAAGTCCAAAATTTTCTCCACAATATAGTTAGGCCTAAATTTATTACAAGATTGTTTTGATCTTTTGAAGAACACACAATGCATATTTTTCTATTTAATGTTATATTACAACTTTTCTGTTGCCTTCAAATATTATGTTTTGTGTTGCCAGGCTCATGTTTCCTATTCTGTATAATTAGCAAAACAAATCCTATTAGTTGTTAAATAACAAATATTTTGGTCGCCATACAGAAACATCTGCCCTTGAATAGGCATCATTTAAAATAATTTCCTGATAGATTAATCAACTGCTACTTAATCAGAGGAGTACTTACCAAAACAGATTTCCATAATCACGGTCATTTTAATAATGTAATGATTAAGTAACATAAACTTGTTATCATTAATTTGCAAGCAACATCAATGTTGAAAGATACGGTATGTGTGCCAGATTTCCTGTATCTTCTCTTTTGATGAAAGATGCACTTATGTGCATTGGGGGTGAACAAATCAGGAGATTTCCGAACTACTACATGCATAAATCCATTTCATCCATTTTTAGACCCCAGTTTGATTATTTGTTAAAAAGCACAGTATATGTATTGATTGCACAAAAGTACACATTTTTGTCTCTGTTTGGCATAATTCTACATTATATCTACAGTACTTTGCTAAAACTGAAGGGTAATTATTTTCAATTATTTAAATTGATATAGTGAAGGCACTTGAGGTAAATTTCTGTATGGATTGGACAATGTCCATTTTCTTGATAAAACTCTCCCAATTGTTAATAAAGTGCTGTTGGATTATTTGCAATTTGTTTTGCTATCTGCTGAAAAGTATCATCTTTATCTTTTCTCTTAAGAATTATTGTTAGAACTGTGGATAATTTTAATTTCATTGGGCCTTTTGAATTAAATTCTTGTAAATAGGAATTAATTAATTGTGTGGGGATAATCTCTCCATGTTGGGTTCTCTCTGTTTCTGACTTTCTTCCCATTTTTGCTAGAAATTTTCCTAATAAAATGTTAGTTTTTAACTTAAACTGTAAATATGAAAAATAAAATGTAAATAAAAATTGTCTCCCATACATCCATACAATTTTTGACTTATCAATTTGAAATATAGTGTTAATTAAAAAACTCTCAGTCACTGCGAGTTGGTAAAATATAAATTTGATAAAATTTACAAAGTGTTTATTATTACAAAGTGTATTTTTATTTGACTTAATTAGGATCTCTTAAATCTTGTTTAAAAGCATCAATGACAATATACTTTTTCTTTCAGTGTTAACATTTTCTGAAATTTCTCTCCATGAGCACTTGCTTCTTAAATAAATTTATAAAAAAGTTATCAAACTTGATTTTATACCTATTACCTGGTTTAAAAATAAACTATCCAACTTAAATGTGATGTTTTAATATAGCATCAAATGCCACATACAAATTATATTCAAATTGACCAATTCTTATTATTATGAACATCATGTTGTATTTTTTAAAAAATATGGTACATAGCATTATTGCCTAAATGGCTAATAATTTCTTATTTATGTTAATCTATACTATTTGTCTCCCACATAGACATTGAGGAAGAAAATTGAATATTTCTGAGGAAAAATTACTGAGGTTAATTTCATTTGCAAAAGACATTGAGGACAAAATCTATTAACAGATTCCATTCCAAGAAGTATTATGTCATTCTAAAAACACTTATTGAACTATTTCTATATTGATATATAGAAATTAAGTGAATATAAAAAATATTGAAATGATTGCACTCTTTCTTCAAGTTTTTATACAAAACTTTGGAGAGATAAAATTCAACAAGACAGCATGAAAAAATGTTGAAAATGTTAAATTGAGAAGAATTGATTTTGCCAGCTCTATGTTCTTGAATTATTTTATGTGGGATCCCACTGTAATTGTGTAGAATTATTTTTTCTTTTTATAAATATACTTTACTTTCAGTATAAATTAGCTGGCATTTAAACAAAGGGCTGAAAACTGTTGTTTGAAGTTTTCCAACTAGTCAGAACATTTAAATACTGATTCATCCAGAGGTGGTATTCAACCAGTTTGCACCGGTTCTAGTGAACCGGTAGCAGTGATTTGGCATGGGTTGCCAAACTGGTGGCTACCCTGGCTGACCACACCCCTGACCCAGTCACACGGTCACACGGTCACTCACTTGCTCTGGTCGCTCTCCTAGCTTTCCTTACCACACGGCAGCCATGGCACAGCTCAGGCGGATGTCCCAGAGCTGCTACACATGTGCACTGTGTGTGTAGCCACTACACATGCAGTGCACATGTGCAACAGCCCCGGGACATCCGCCTGCCTGCCTGCCCTCCTGTAGCACATTTTCTTCCTTCTCCCGGTGGACGTACCTCTTCCAGCCCGGCCCGGCCCAGCCCAGCTAGCAGGTGGGTGAGCAGATATTCTGGGGGTCCTTGCCCCCCTTGTTGCGAGATGTCTGCAACTGCTGCATGCTTTTTTCGGTGCGGCTGCAGTCCAGCAAGCCGCACCGAAAAAAGCATGCCCTGTTCCATGTGCCGGGCCCAGCAAGTCCAAGCAGCTGGCACATAGAACAGAGCAGCACCAGACCATTGGAGAAGTGGAGCAAAGCCAGAGATCAGTAGCTGTTTCTTTTGCAGCACAGAAATCCTCCCTGAATTGGCCAGCTGGTCTTCTCTTTCTCTGCCTGTTTGTTTTGTATGGCCGAGGAGAATGAGATCAGCTGTCCAAAGGGGCAGCTGCTGGAGGCGACTCTTTTTCGGTGTCTAGTCACCTTTTCAGCACAGAAATCCTCCCTGAATTGGCCGGCTGGTCGTCTCCTTCTCCGCCTGTTTGTTTTGTATGGCTGAGGAGGAGGAGATCAGCTGGCCAAAGGGGCGGCTGCTGGAGGTGACTCTTTTTTGGTCTCCAGTCACCTTTTCAGCACAGAAATCTTCCCCAAATTGGCTGACTGGTCTCTTCCTCCTTGGCAAAACAGAACAAATAGGCAGAGAAGATGACCAGCTGGCCGATTCAGAGAGGATTTCTGGACTGAAAAGGTGACTAGAGACCGAAAAACAGTCACCTCCAGGAGCCTCCAGCAGGCAGAGAAAGAGAAGACTAGCTGGCCGATTTCTTCCTTTCCTCCCCCTGGACCTCCGCCACCCACATCCTCCTTCTCCCAGAGGAAAGGAAGAGAAGCAATGGCACAGCATGCTTGGGCCTCCATTGCCCATGTCCTCCTCCCCAGGGGAAAGGAAGAAAGGCACGGGTGCAGCATGCTTAGACCTTTGTTGCCCACATCCTCCTTCTCCCCAGGGGAAAGGAAGAAAGGCACGGGCGTCCTCCCTGGGGAAAAGGAAGAAAGACATGGGTGCAGCATACTCGGGTCTCAGTTGCCCGCATCCTCCTTCTCCCTGGGGGAAAGGAAGAAAGGCACAGGTGCAGCATGCTCTGGGATCCTGGCTGACTCTCGTAGCAGCGCCCTCTGCAGCAGTGCCTCCTCCGCCCTCCCGACCAGGTGCGTGTGTGTGTTTGTGTGTGTGTGTGTGAGTGTGTGTGTGTGTGTGAGTGGGAGAGAGAGCAAGAAAGAAAGAGGAAGGGAGAGAAAGAAAGAGCAAGAAAGAAATAGAGAAATAGAGAAAAGAGAAAGAAAGAAAGAAAAAGAAATAGGAAGGGGGAGAGAGAGAAAAAACGGTGCTATTGTTTTTAATTGACAAGGAATGGCTGGAGGGGAGGGGCCAGGCGAGGCACCCCTTGATGTGAGTGACATTGAGTTGGCCACACCCACCCACCAAATAAGCCACGCCCACAGAACTGGTAGTAAAAAAAATTGAATCCCACCACTCGATTAATCTGACATATTAAATTGCTATTAATTTGCAATGTGAGTGATCCTCAGTAACTATTTTTTAAAAACTTTAAAAAAACCTTACCAGCACAACTGAGGAAAACATTGCTGAGCTTACATAGATCAATAAATTTATTCAGATACATTTAATTGTTAATTGTTAAGGTACTAGTAATGTGGCTCATCTGTAATTTACATTTATTTTTATTTTATTTATTTGTCAAGCAAGTACGAGATAACAGGTATAAGTATAAGCATGGTTATGAATACATGAAATGGATATGAATAAAAAAGAAACAAAAGGACAGGGTTGGTGCACATGCACACCCTCTACAGACCTCTTAGGAAAGGGGTGAGATCAATACTAGACAGTCTAAGGTTAAAGTTTTTGGGGTTTGGGGAAGAAACCAAGAGTCAGGTAGAGTATTCCAGACATTGACCACTCTGTTGCTAAAGTCGTATTTCCTGCAATCAAGTTTGGTGCGGTTTAGCTCGAGTTTGTATCTATTGTGCTCTCTTGTATTTTTGTGGTTGAAGCTGAAGTATTCATTGACAGGTAGGACATTGCAGTAGATAATTTTATGTACTATACTTAAATCGGATCTAAGGCAGCGTAGTTCTAGATTGTCTAGGTCTAGAATTTCAAGTCTGGTGGCATAAGGTATTCTGCTACGAGTAGAGGAGTAGAGAACTCTTCTC
Organism: Notechis scutatus; assembly: GCF_049901735.1. Lineage (NCBI taxonomy): Eukaryota > Metazoa > Chordata > Lepidosauria > Squamata > Elapidae > Notechis > Notechis scutatus. The sequence goes on along the minus strand of NC_142010.1, from coordinate 95,375,192 downwards.
ATGAAATATTTCTGGTCTTTCTCGACTGTATTAATATCCGTTATATAATGTGGATTCCAGATTGATGAGCTGTATTTGAGTATTGGTCTAGCAAATGTTTTGTATGCTCTAGTTATTAGTGTAATAGTTATTAGTGTAAATTTTTGTATCAGCTTTTAAAGTTGTTAATGTGACCAGATTTGTTTTTCTGCTAAAAGGATTTCTTTTTGGATTGGACCTTTCTCATTGTTATGGGTAATTTGTTTTTTGTTTTGTTTTGTTTTGGGAGTTGTTATTGGTACATATAGTTTGATGACTCTTTTGATTTCAAGTAAAAATCTATTGTAATGGTCTTCTACAGTATTGCATCCAGTGAATAGAATTTGCCAATCAAGAGATGAGAGATCATTGTTTATAAGATCATAGTTGCCTTTTTTGAAGTTATAATTGGGTATCCCATCATTACAATGATTTTTGTGAAGATGTATGTTGAAACAAAAGTCAATCATGCTGTGGTCACTGTTGGAAAAGGGTTCTTTTATTTGTATTCTGTAAATTGAATTCAAACTGTTGCAGAAGATTAGATCGAGGCAGTTGTTGAGTCTGGTGTTGTTGGTTACTAGTTGTTCCAGTCCCAGGTTTGTTGCAGCATTGTAGAAGGTTGCATGTATGGGTTGAGTTGTATATTCATTTAGAGTCCAATTAATATGAGGTAGATTGAAGTCACCAAGAAAGATAAAAGCATGTGGGCAAGAAGTTGTCCTTGTTAGTAGTGAATTTAGCTTGTTTACATGTTCAATGTCATAATCAGGGGCTCTGTAACATAGTAAGAATCGAAATGTGATATTTAAGGACAGTTCACAGACGATGGTCTCAGGAAGAGCAAGCTCCTGGGTAACTTCAATGTTTTTTAGATGTAGGGAGTATTTATAGAAGATAGCAACACCACCTCCCCTATGGATTTCACGATCTGATCGGTAAACATGATAGTCTTTTACTGTGGTAATGGAGTCAGGGAGAGATGCATTGAGCCATGTTTCACAGACAAATATGAAGTCGAATTTAGCCATATTTAGTAAGAGGAGAAATTCAGGTATTTTATTCACAAGGCTTCTTGCATTGAGTAGCTTGCATGTAAAACCAGTTTTAGTTGGAATTGAGGTAGTTAGGGGCATGCGTGCCTAGTTTTGGGTGATGGTGGATTGGATGATGTAGGGTTGGATGCTGAGTTGTGGGTTGTGTGACTTACTTTTAATACAATCAGCACAGTAGTCAATGTATAGATCCTTCTCTCCATTGTCTAGACGTTTTTTGAGTTCTGTGCAGAGTTCACGGGAGCGGATTCTTTGCAGTATAGATAAGTCTGGTTTTGAATGAAGTTTGTTATGGGTGGGATTGGTTTTAGCAATGGTGTTTATTGTATGAATGAATATACATTTGCTGGACCCATTTTTGCAAACAACTCTACAAAATCTTGGGGCCACCGAGCCGTCATTGTATTTGAACTCAGGGCCATCTCTGGCTATTTCAGTGATATCCTCAGGAGAGATGTTTATTGTATTGGAGTTGCTTATGATGTTACGAACTTTGGTGATATCATCTGATTCATTGCGGTCTTCAAGACCAAATAAAATGGCATTTGGATATTTCTGATCACATTCCATGATGTCTCTGAAGAGTAAGGGGATATCATTTGTGAAATTATTTGATGGAATAGTGATTATTTGTGGCTGTGGTTTGGTCATTATTTTTGGTTGTAGTTGTGATTGTAGTTGAGGTAGTAGTTGTGGTAGTGGTTGTTGAGTTGAGATTTGATTTTGAGCTGTTAGGTATTCACTTATCTGTGCTGTATTATTTTTTTTAGAGAGATTAGGCTTGCTTGTATAGTTGTTTCAAAAATGTGTTACTAAGCGTTCTTCTATTGAGTGCATGGATGATTCTATGTTTTCAACTCTATCAGACAGGGTACTTAATTGGTTTAGCTTAGGTTAACATGATGGACATATTCAAGAAAATGTATCTGATGTTTTTTGGAGATCAGCTAGGTTTTTGGTTAAGTTTAAACAGGTGAGGTGGGCTTGATTGTCACATAGGTGGCATTTAATGTAATTTTCGCTTTCAGTGATGGTTTCAAAATATTTGAAGCATGTGCAGGAGATTGGGAGGTCATTGGTAGAGATATTATTCTTTTGTTGATGTTTGATGGAAGGTTTAGAGTTTTTGGCTGGCATGGTCAATGACAGTAGTACACTAAACAATTACAATAGCTAAATTATATGACAGGTAGACAGTTACTTAATGAATGTTGGTAATTAATATATGTTAATTGATAAGTTAGAGAACAAATCAATAGTAAGTTTACTTATTACTAAAAAAAATCAATCAACCAATCAACTGGGTAATCAGTTATACAGTATACTTAAACTCCCTATCTTCTCCTCCCTCTCCCTTCCCATCCTCATTTAAATCCTGCAATATTTTAGTTTCTCTATGCATCTAATGGAGTGATCTATACTTTAAAAACATTTGTGCGTTTTACTAATAATTGTTTAAACATCAAGATAGGAAATGAAGGTGACAGATTATGGCATAAACCAGCAATGGTGGAACTAGTGGTTATTGGCACACTGAGTACCAGCCGGCACATCATTTCTGGTCTTCTGCATACATTTGATAAACACTAGTTTGCATACAGAAAAAATAGATCTACAGAGGACGCCATAGCCAGCCTTCTTCACACTGTTCTAACTCATCTAGAACAGTGGGAGGGCTATGTGAGGATGCTTTTTGTGGATTTTAATTCTGCGTTTAACACAATTCTTCCACATAGACTAGTGTTTAAACTTCTGGACCTTGTACTTTCCTGACTGGCCGCTCAGGGTCAGATTAGGTAATCATACCTCTTCAGCCCTTATTCTTAACACTGGTACACTACAGGGTTGCATGTTGAGTCCCTTACTCTATACTCTTTATGTGAATGACTGCATTCCCACTCACATTAGTAATACTATTGCTAAATTTGTAGATGATACAACAGTGGTGGGACTTATCTCCGGAGGAGGGGGGAATGAATCTGCCTACTGAGATGAGGTGGACCGGTTGCTTTCATGGTGTGGAGACAACAACTTGGTCCTCAACACCAATAAGACCAAGGAGCTTATAGTGGATTATAGAAGGAACAGACCAGACATCCATGTGTTAAGTTCATACAAGTCATCATAAATCTCATACCTTGGTTCCTCATATAATCACTGAGGATCCTAATTCAATTATTAGCAATGATTATTTTAAGGGCTGCCTATGTTTAGAATGAAAATCCATGTTCCTGGATCTGTAAATCCAAATATACAGAATATATTGAAAAAATGAATTTGCAAATATGCAGTCCTATGAAAAAAAGTGGCAGCCTTATGATCATATTTCTCAGTCCCATCTGGCAAGCCTGTTGGAACTGAAATAGCCAAAGGCATTATGCTCGTGTACCACTTGGAATATCAGGCCTGGAAAGTAGATTACAGAGTCTATCTATCCACACATACATCTTGAAAAAAGATAACAGCAAATGATGTCTATGCTCTCATGAAGAGATCTACACTGATGTTTCACTGATGATCTACACTGATGAATCCAGGTAAGCTGTATGTATCAGCTGATTCAAAGGTGTTTGAATGATTTATTTTAAGGAACAAATAAGGGTGTTAGGTATAACATTGATACCCAACAAGGTTTGGATGGATAAATATATAAACTAAGGTATCATAGTTTAAGTGTTTGTAACTTTAAGCACCACACTGCATGTAATTAGCCAATTAAGGGTGCGGTTAGAAACTGCAATAAGAGGAAGCAGGAGAAAGCTGGAAAGCTTACTGCATAGTGCTTTACTGTTTACTGTTTACCATTTGCTGTTTGCTGTTTACTGCTGTTTACTGCTGGATACAACTGTTTATTACTGTTATACTGCGACTGTCTACTGTTTGATCGTACTACTGAATATCCAGCGTTATCCTCTGGAGAAAAGCATCGGAGGAGGAGAAGATATCTTTATCGGCTGATAAAGATATAGTAAGGACTATTACCTGGACTGAGTTAGTGAGTCTTACTGAATGGATATATTGTGAATGACATACGGACTGATTGACAATGCTTAAACTCTAACTGGATTAAAAACTATTTAAACTACAAACAGTGTTTGTGTTCAGTGTGTGTATACTCTAAAACCCTTCATCTCTCATTTGGCTGCCTGGCTTGACTGCTGCTGCATACTCTGCTAGGGGTTTATCCCCAAACACTAACATTGGTTATGGGCCCAGAAGCACAGTCTAACTAACCAGGATATAGCAGTGAGAGTTGGTGTGAGTTGCACATTACTGTAAAAACAAACTGTTTTTATTAGTTTAAAATAGTCAAATATCTGAAGAGTAATGGCACAAGTAAATCTACCACATCTGTCCCTGATATCCAGGCTGGATGGAACAAACTATGTTTCATGGTCAATGAAATGTAGTTTACTTCTACGTAGAGAAGGTTTGTGGGACATAATAACAAACCCACCAGATGTGAGTAGCTGGGATCCTGATGATGAAGAGGATAACCAAAAGTTACAAGACTATAAACGGAAGAATGAGCAGGCTTTATGCATCATAGGACTGACTCTCTGTGACCAGCAGCTTGTCCATATTCGTGGAGAAGAAAATGCTGCAAACTGCTGGGAGAACCTCAGGAAGATATATGTTCGGGACAGTGTAGGAGCACATATAAATCTTACACGGAAGCTGTTTCGAACACATCTTCAAAGGAATGGAGACATGTTAGCTCATTTAAACTGTATGAAGAGCATTTTTCAAGAATTACAAGAAAAAGAGCTTATCTTTAATGAGCTGCAACAAGTATACATTATATTATCTTCATTAGATCAAAGCTATGATGACTATGTGACTTCGTTGGAAGTATTGCCTAAAGATAGCCTCTCATTAACCGAGATTACAGGCAGGCTACTAGAAGAAGCCAGAAGAAGGTGTGAACGTGACCAGCTGAGAGAAGATAAATCTAAGAAAGAAGAGAAATTATCTTCAAAGCTTGATAGAAACCAGCTTAGTAAAGTAAAGCACCCGGAAGAAGAGAATTTATCTTCGACGGCATACACAATTAAAAAGTGTTTTTAATTGTGGAGGAAGAGGACATTTGGCAAGTTTCTGCAAAAGGGAAAAAGCCAGAATGTAAAAAAGCCCAAGAAAGCCTTTGAACTAGCCATGTTTAGCAACTGTGATGTGAAGAATGATTTATGGGTGGTGGACAGTGGTGCATCCCACTGCATCACGAGAGATAAGACAAAATTTGTAAAAATGTCTACAAGCTCTCAACATATATCACTTGCTAATGGCTGGAACCTGAAAGCGAAAGGAGAAGGTACTGCACATTGTCCGTGCATAAATCAGGATATAAAAATGTTGTATGTACCGCAACTAAAGTTCAACTTGCTTTCTGTAAGGGTATTAGTCAAACTAGGTTATGTAATTACATTTAAAAATAATAATTGCATAATTGAGAAGGATAAAAAAAGGGTAACTGCAGCTTTAAATGGAACGTTATACGTCTTAGATGATAGTAAGAAAGGGGAGGCACAGACTGTATTTAACAATATAAAGCCTCATAATGAATGTATCCATTTATTGCATAGGCGTTTGGGGCATGTAAATTTTAAAATGCTAAAACGTACAGTAGAGTTATCTGATGGAATAAGGTTAAAACCTTGTGATAAATATTTGCGTTGTAATGTTTGCTGTGAAGATAAGAGCAAAGTATTGCCTGCAAATAGGTTAAATGGTTTTAAAACCAAAGAACCTTTAGAAGTGATATTTGCAGACATCATAGGTCCAAAGAAACCCAGTATGGGGGGTGCTCGATATATACTGAGCATTATGGACCACCATTCTAGATATGGGTTTTGCTACTTAATGAAGAGCAAAACTGAAACATATAAACATTTTTTCAACTGGCTTAAATTTGCAGAAAGAAAGACTAAACGGCAACTGATAACCCTGGTGACAGATAATGGTACGGAATTTGTTAACAACAAATTCCAGAACAGACTAAAGGTAGCTGGAATAGAGCACAAGAAGTCTGCACCATACAGGCCAGAACACAACGCATTCATAGAGAGAAGAGGCCAAACACTACAGGCAATGGTTAGAACAATGTTAACTGATTCTGGATTACCTGATTCTTTGTGGGGGGAGGCTACAATGTGTGCTAATAACATATTGAACAACGTTGTTAACACAACAACAGGTGAAATACCATTCACCAAGTGGCATGGCAGGAAACCTGACCTAAGTTACCTGCACACATTTGGTGCACCAGCATGGGTGCATATCCCTACACAACTCAGGCATAAAGGGCAACACAGAGCTAAACGATTTTTCTTCGTTGGTTACCAGGCAAACCATAGGGCATATAGATTTTGGGAGAAAGGCACATCTAAGGTGTTATGTAGTGCTAGTGCCCAATTTCTAGAGCACGTAGGATGGGAGAAGTTAGAACAGGATACCAATAAAGAAGTAATTATTGAATCCTATAGAAATCCCATTAGTTATCCCTGTAACTTTAAGAATAAAGTAAAGAGAGAAATACAGGAAGAGAAATAGAGCCCATAAAGGAAGAAATAGATCAATAGCTGAGCAGGATGAGGAAGATGAACAGGTAGTAGTTCAAAAAAGTCCTCCTGCAAGCCCTGTAATTCCCAGAAGAACTACACGAATATCTAGACCGCCTGATAGGTACCAGGCTAACACAGTGTGCCAGATTAATAAAGTTCCATGTACTGTAGCTGAAATAAAAATGTATCCTACTAAGGATAAGGAAAGTTGGTATGCAGCAATGAATAAGGAACTGAACTCATTAAGGAATATGAAAGTATATGAGAATGCGAGATTACCTGTAGATATGAAGTCCATTGGCTGCAAATGGATCTTTAAGGTAAAATCTGATAAAGATGGAAATATAATCCATAAGGCACGATTAGTAGCCCAAGGTTTTAGACAGAATGCCAATGACTATGATGAGGTGTTTGCACCTAATCTTAAGGCAGCAACCTTGAGGGCAGCTTTAGTGTGGGCAGCTAGCAAAAAATATATAATTAACCACCTAGATGTGGAAACCGCTTACTTGCACGCCCCATTAAGACACACTATATATATGAAAAAACCTGTTGGAATTAAAAGTGAAATAATAGATAATAATGATTGTTGGTTGTTAAAAAAAAGCCTCTATGGTCTTAAACAATCAGGCTATGAATGGAACCAGTATATTGTAAAGGAACTAAACAATATAGGATTCAAAGCTGGGTTAGCCGATCCATGTCTATTTAAGAGGGAGACAAATGGGAAAATATCATTATTATTATTGTTCACTGATGATATTGCATTAATTACTGAAACTAATGATGAGGCCAATAAAATAATAACATCATTAGGAAAGAAAATAAAGATTAAGCAATTAGGGGAGATAAAAAAATATCTCGGTTTAAATATACAGAAAACACAGAAGGGCTTTAAGATATCTCAGGAAGATAAGATATGCAAATTGCTAATAGATTATAAAATGGAGCTTTGTAAGCCGGCTAAGACTCCAATGAGTCAGGAGTTTAGCAACACTGATGCACAAAGCCCGGGATTTGATAAGGTAATTTATCAATCATTAATAGGTAGTTTGTCTTATATTAGCAATTGGTCTAGACCAGACATATCGTACAGTGTGAATCGGTTAGCTCGTTTCAATTCTGCACCAAGTGAAAGACACTGGATTGCAGCTAAAAGAATATTAAGATATCTTAAAAAGACAATGAATTATTCATTGTATCTAGAACCAAAAGGTGATCTCATTCTGAGTGCTTATGCTGATGCTAGTTTTGCATCAGAAAGAGACACAAGAAAGTCGACTTCAGGAACAGCCATAATGCTGGGTAAGACATTAATAGGTTGGAAGTCAATAAGACAACAGCATATAAGTTTGACAACTATGGAGGCAGAATTCTCCTGTTTATCGCTATTATGTACAGAATTGATTATGTATAAGCAAATGATGAATGATATAGGCATAACTGTGAATTATCCTATAATTATACATGAAGATAATCAGGCAGCAATTCAAATGGCCACAAATATTGCAGTCAAAACTAGGAGCAAGCATACAGATTTAAGGTACCTAAACATTAGACAATCTGTGAGAAGTAAAATGATACAGCTGGAGTACTGCATGTCGGAGGACAATGTAGCTGATAATTTTACAAAAGCCCAAGGTGCCAGGAAGCACCAGGAGAGTTGTGAAAACTATGGGGTTAGATTGTAAAGGTATTATATATTTATATCACCCAAAAGGGGAGAATGTTAGGTATAACATTGATACCCAACAAGGTTTGGATGGATAAATATATAAACTAAGGTATCATAGTTTAAGTGTTTGTAACTTTAAGCACCACACTGCATGTAATTAGCCAATTAAGGGTGCGGTTAGAAACTGCAATAAGAGGAAGCAGGAGAAAGCTGGAAAGCTTACTGCATAGTGCTTTACTGTTTACTGTTTACCGTTTGCTGTTTGCTGTTTACTGCTGTTTACTGCTGGATACAACTGTTTATTACTGTTATACTGCGACTGTCTACTGTTTGATCGTACTACTGAATATCCAGCATTATCCTCTGGAGAAAAGCATCGGAGGAGGAGAAGATATCTTTATCGGCTGATAAAGATATAGTAAGGACTATTACCTGGACTGAGTTAGTGAGTCTTACTGAATGGATATATTGTGAATGACATACGGACTGATTGACAATGCTTAAACTCTAACTGGATTAAAAACTATTTAAACTACAAACAGTGTTTGTGTTCAGTGTGTGTATACTCTAAAACCCTTCATCTCTCATTTGGCTGCCTGGCTTGACTGCTGCTGCATACTCTGCTAGGGGTTTATCCCCAAACACTAACAAAGGGTTGACATTTTTCCCATTTTTAGTAACAGCACTAGAATCATATATTATAAAGAATTTAGCTTTTGTGGAAAACGAATGTAATTTTGACTTTAGGTTTTACATATTAGACTGATAGATCTTTATAGAAATGGCTTGTTCTTATTATTATGGACAAAGAAAAAGTTGTGACTCTATTCTACTGCAAAAGAGAGAGTTGGAATTCAATATTTCTTTTTCTTTTCTTTTCCCTCCCCTTCCTCATTTCTCTCTCTGTGTTACAAATTCAACAAAATATTGTAAGATTAAGCAATTTATCTAACAATCCACAGGATGCTGGGAAATAAGTCTATACTGCTCTTCCTATCCATGGTATAATGCTTGCTCTATCCTTTTTGCATTTAAGGATTTTGTTTTCTTGAATTGTCTAAACAGCATTAACAGCATCAAACTGGCAGAGGTTTTTGCCTGAAATTTCTTAAAGCAAACACACAATGGCATTTTTAGAAAACAGGTTTTTTAAAAAATTTGCCATATAATTCCTTTAAAGGAGTAATTTTGTAGTTTGGTGTAGTGGTTAGGGTGCTGTCCTAGAAACTAGGAGATTCTGAGTTCTAGTCCTACCTTAGAAATGAAAGCTGGCTTGATAACTTTGGGCCTGTACATTCTCTCTCAGCCCAACTCACCTAACAGTGCTGCTGTTGTAGGGGAAATAGGAGGTAGAAGGAATGTTAGATTTGCCGCTTTAAATTACTTATAAAATAATAAAGTCAAAATAAAATCCAATAAATAAATGTTTATTTCAATAAATAAATACAAGACCTTTTTCTCATAAAACCAGTTCATTTGGAGTAGCAGTAAAACCGGACAGTGATTATCCTTACATTGCTTGTCAATTGTCAGTGTCTGTCAGAGTCTTCCAAAGTTGAGTATTAATATAAAATAATAGATAAAGTATGAAGAGTTGATTTTTTAAAAAAAAAATAGATATAGCTGTCTGTCACAAAGTTCTGAAGTATATTTCTTTATAGTCTCCCTGTCTCCTGAGGAAAGAGGGATAAGGCAGTGAGTTCCCGGACAGGATCTATGACTCATTATGTCAATCAAACTCCACTTCAGAGGGGAATAAAGAGATTTGTATCTCAAAGCTGTGCATAACGACTTCTCAGCTTTTCATTTCATATTTATGAGCGGTTTACTTTGAAGTGTTTATCAGGCAATATGCAGAAACATGAGAGAGCATTGCCTAAAACCATGTTCAAGTGTCTAATCTGTTAAATGCTTGCTGAGCAGGCTAGTTCATCAGTGCATGCAATGTATGTATGTGTATATATATATATATATATATATATATATATATATATATATATATATATATATATATATATATATATATATACATAGTTGAATACCATACATATAGATACCCGCGAAAACTTAAGAAAATATATATGTATGTATGTATGTATGTATGTATGTATGTATGTATGTATGTATATATATATATGTGTGTGTGTGTGTGTATGTATGGTTGTGTATGGTTGTGTGTGTGTGTGTGTTTTCTTAAGTTTTTGTGGGTACTTACATGTATGGTATTCAGCTTTGTTCGGGTATTTTTCCACATCATTATAGTTGTGCTTTTAAAGTTGTAGCAACGTTTCGGCAGAATCTCATCTGCCATCATCAGGTTTCTGTACTGTGTTCTGTATTGTGCACTGTATATATATATATATATATATATATATATATATATATATATATATATATATATGTGTGTGTGTGTGTGTGTGTGTGTGTGTGTGTGTGTGTATACACATACACACACACACACATATATATATATATACACATATACATATACATATATATATATACATACACACATATATACATATACATATATATATACACATATACATACACATATACATACACACACACATACATACACACACACACACACACATATGGTTTTGAAGCACACTATTTTGATTAGCAATATAAGAATGGATTACTAATGCTAGGCATTTGAAAATGGTCATACCATACATAACTTACAAAAGCAGTTAAATCCATATTCAAACAGAAACAAGACAAAGTTATGCTATAGTTATATATTACTGCATTATGTATCCACACTGAATATTCAAACTTCAAAGATCACCAGACTAATTCTTCGAGAGCAGAAGGCAAGGGAGGGAAGGGCAAGGAAGGGGAGAGGAAGGCAAGGGAGGGGAGGAAGGGAGGGGAGGGGAGGGGAGAGAGGAGAAGAGAGGAGATTTTAAGCTTGCTTGGGAAAGCTATTCCTTGAAACATATGAATAAGAATTTTTCTTACCCTTGATCTTTCAAGTTAAATCTCTATTAAAGGCTTTCAAGTAGCCAACCCTAGCTGTATACTATATCTTTCAGTAGCTATTAAGCAGAAAGTAGGCGTAATTGAGATATTCCTAGCACTGCATGAGATTGGAAGAACAATTTTATGAAAGTTTTTATGGAAGCAATCCCACGGTGTTCAGTACAGCTTACTTTCATGTACATATGCATAGCATTACAATTTTAAACTTAAGACTATATTCTCTTTATACCAGTTTATTCTGTAATTGAACTATGATAGTGAAAAATAAATAATATGGTGGCAACTCCAATCTAGTCTATGCTAGTTTTTCCAGAAAGCTGTATCTTTCATTTTACCTTAAAGCAACCTAATTTAAAAACAAGAAAAGAAATATATAGCTTTAAAATGGATAATTGTGAACACACATAGAAATACAAATCTTCACAAAGAGAAAGACATTTAAATATATGATTATGTAGTACAATTATGAAACCTACAAGTTATTTTGTCAATTTGAGATTGTATACAAATAAGCATTTTGGTTCACTTTTAAAGAATAATAATGTTGCCTAAAGCAATCAATGAACTAGAAGGAAACTGAAAGTAATCCTTTTCTATTCTTTGTCTATTAGACTGGTTCTCAAGATCTTTCTCAGAATATTTTCTGTCCTTCCAAGTAGACCAGACTAGGATATCAAAATATCTAGTCTAACACTACTTTTAAGGTCACAATAACAGAATCTCAGAATACTAAATGAGTTTTCTTCTTCCCTTTATCCTTATGATAACTAAGAGAGGATTTTATCTGAAACACATGGATTACATGTCTGGTGCTCCCCAATCAGATTTATTTTATTTTTAATCAAGCCATTAACATAACTTGAAGCTATAACTAGAAGACCTCCAAGTTCCCTTCCAATTCTGTTATTAACATAGTGCAAGTATATTGAGCATATGGAAGACACATAAAAGGAGTGCCACATGCAGTCCACAAGTCATGAATTTGGATATCTGTTCTTTACGTATACTCAAACACATCTTAATTGATTAGTCTAGAAATATACATTCTTGGTATCCAATTCTTATTGTGCTTAGCAAGTAGGGAAGAAAAGATGGGGAATTCCTTAAAATTAAAATTTAAAATTTCTGTTTAAAGAGAGGAACATTTTTTTAATCAAAGCCATATTCCTTTCTGTATATGTCAGTCATTTATAGATAAAGCAAATAAATATATAATTGTTAAGTTTAGAGCAGGGGTCTCAAACTCAATTTACCTGGGGGACGCTGGAGGCAGAGTCTGGGTGAGGCTGGGCTGCATAAGGGATTCCACAGTGGTACTGCAGACGTCATTTCCGCTCGGCTTCTACTTGCCAGCGGCTCCTGGTTTTGCCTTTCCCTTCCCAAGGCAATGCGGGACTGGAGCCGCGTGGAGCTGCACCGGTGGTAGCAACTCCTGACAGCCCCAGCCGGACACCTGAGCGGAGCCTGGGTGGAACTGCCTGTTGCTGCTGCGTCTGGCTGCCCAAGTAAAGAACCACACCAGCTCAGGGCAACTGTGAGGAGCAAGAGGGGAAGCCGGATCATTAGAGAAGCGGAGCAAAGCTGGAGATTAGTAGCTGCCTCTTTCGGCACAGAAAGCTTCCCCCAAACAGCCGGCTGGTCTCCTCCTCCTCGGCCATACAGAACAAACAGGCAGAGAAGGAGGAGAGCAGCTGGCCAGTTGAGGGAGGCTTCAGGTGCTGCGAAAGAGGCGGCTAATGATCTCCAGCTCCACTCTGCTTCTCCAACATCCGGCACCGCCCTGTTCTATGTGCTGGCTGCCGGGCCTGAATGTCAGCCACGACGAGGAACGGTGGGCGGGACTTCCTTCAGAGGTCCATTCCCCCTGTGGGCCGCACTAATATTATACTTTCATATTATGGTGGGGGCCACAGGATATTGTCCTGCAGGCCGCAATTGGCCCACGGGCCGCGAGTTTGAGACCCCTGGTTTAGAGCATCTGTGCAAATATTCAAGCTTACATTAAACTGGCTGAGTTGGTGCCAATTTTAATCCTCTATTGGTACTGGTGAGGCAGTTATGAAAGTAAATAATTATTTTACATAGATCTAAACATAGGGAGAAAAATACAAATATAATATGAGAAATTTTAGCAAAAGTTTCTAAAATTGTAGAAATTTTAGTAAAACATTTTTGTGTGAAATTAAAATGTATTAAACATTGTACCCTATTATTTATTAACTACATACTTCAAAATCATGTTTTAAAAATTGGTTGGCATTATACTTCATTCCTTTTTGAGAATGCTCAAAATAATAATAAAATAATCTTGAGCATACGGATACTTAGAATTATTACAAATTCTTCTGAATAATTGTATGAACATATCATTTTTATTTATTAATAAAGTTGTTTGCTGTTCATCTTGCCACAAAATGCTAATTATGTATAGTTTTTATTAATTTATTTTAAAGATATACATTGCCACACATCTTATACAATATCATTAACAGACAGCAATAAGCAAACAACAAAATTAAAAACATTACAGCCAATCAAGGCACCATCATATTCTTATTTAATAAGCATTGGGTTTAGCAATAGCAATTATACTTATATGCTACTCCATAGTGCTTTACAGATCTTTCTGAGCCATTTATAAAGTCAGCAATCAGGGTCCTTCCAACCTTAGAGGAATGGAAGGTTGTGTCAACCTCGAGCCCATCAGGATCAACTTCCAAACTATGGAAAGAGTTAGCCTGTAATACTGTATTCTAACCACTGTGCCACCATTGCTTAACTGAGTTCTTCATGGCCTTTCAGAAGGATAAAAGAATAGGGGACCTGTGTTTCTCAGGTGGGAGGTAGGTTAACCTTCCTAGCATATGTACATTACAATTCCTAGAATATTCAGGCAAGAAAATCATCTGAAGAATTTGAGCACTCAAGTGTGAACAGTATACCTTTGTACCTTTGATCTGACAGAATTTAAGTAATTACAAATAACTATAATACTTAACAAATGCCACGATAAATTATGAAGCCTTATTTCTGAATTAATGAACTAGTTTAATGAGTTGTTTTGACCTGATCATTTCCAACTCTATAGATTGACAATACAGAGTAGAAAGTTTTTAATTCCTTCTGTTGATAATGCATAGCAAACAAAAAGCAAAAGAATCCTTGATAAATATTACAATGACAAAGCAGTTTAAATGTAAAAAACAATTTAAATATTGAAGAAAGATTACTCCAGTTACATACAGCCATACAAATATTGTATAAAATATAAACATGCACAACATATTCAAATTCAATATTGTTTCCAATTCCTAAATTGCCTGTGACTGTCATACTCTGGTGAAATTTCTGTTCTATATGAGGTAGATAGTGAAAGACACTGTCTTAGTGAAAGACACTATAGTTGATAGTTGCTCAACTATTTCAAAAAAAAAAAAAAATATTGGGTAGACCAGACACATTTTGAATGCTTGCTTGGTAATCTCAAGTCTTAACTCCTCGCTAAAATCTAAAACAACAGTTTACTTAGCTGAAATCATAACTTGAAATGTAATTCTGCAAATATGTCCAGTATTGACAGTTCTATAAATACAAATGAATTAAGCAAAATTACGGTAATGAACATAAAGCACCTGACCTGAATGAATTAACAAAGTATATAACATTGTAAGCATTTGCATCAAACTACAATTTAAGTTCAATAGCTATGGAGAAACAAACCACTTTGTTGCATCTTTCTCCAAATGTTTTGTTTCCCTATTTAAGTGGGCATTTTCCATGCATCACTTTATATGAATTTAAACAGATTTTTGGACTTTGTCCCTGTCTCTCATCCAAATGAGAAGCCACCGAAAATGATTATTTGACCTCCATCTGTTACTGAAAAATATTTGTCCCAAATTATTTAGTCAACTTTATGTATACTGCTGAGATTATAAATATTTGGGTCACTTTTTCTGTGACAGTTGCATATAAATGTTCACAAATATCAATGTGACATTAATTCTCTAGATTAGCTAAACCCTTTGAAATGGATTTTTCATGTATTGTTCATATCCAACCATCTTACAAATGCAACCTCATGGATATCTACTCAGAAATAAATTTCATGTAGTTTATTAAAGGACCTTAGTCTCATGAAACTATAATTAAAAGTAACATGGACTGCTAAAATACATTATATAGAGAAAGAACATAAATTAGTGTGAATTTAGCATTAACAGCATTAACAGTGGGCACTTCATGGCAGCTTGATCCCTGTAGACACATTATTTAATACTACACCAAATGCTGGAACAGGATTACTGGTGGTTTGGGTCAAATAGTTGTGTTTCTATTCTGATGCATTTTTCAGTTTATTTAATGGTTAGCTTCTTATCTCTGGAAGCCATATGCATTTGCCAAACATTTAACTTTCAAAAACAGAAAAAGTGGGCTTCTTATCTCATTGTTCTGTTCATTGAAGTTCCAATGATCACATAGAATATAATAAGAAAAGTCATTAAGTTTGTTCTTGGCATCATTTTCATTTTTACATGAAAGTAAAATGCTAATTAAATTGTGAACATGTGGACATTTAAAGGATGTTAAATTCTACTGCTTATTAAATTATTTTACTTCATTTGAAAAACAGTTTATTCAAGTTCATAATTTGATAGTGTTTGTGTTTTGTTTTGTTAGCAATGTTTGTGAATGCACTTTTAGCATTACTGAAATATAACAGAAATTTTTAGGATAGAAATGTTCAGAAACAAAAAAAGCTGTATTTTTGTTTTCGGGGGTTATTTTGGTCAGATTATGCTTGATAGAGAAGAAAGGACATGAAGTTTATATATTCCAAGACTATTCTCTTTTATTAAAAATGTATTCCAATGCCAAACTCAGATTCAAATTATGATTACTGAACACATTTTGTTGATCAGTTAAATAGCATTGTGTGATTTCATGTTCTGTGTGAATCCATGTTGTACTAGCAGAGAAGGTAAAACTTCTATTAGTTTTCAGAATTGTTATTTTTTGATAGCCATTCCTTGGAAATAAAAACATTGGTATATCTTGTACAAGTTATTTCCCAGGCTTTGTGCACTCATTATCTCATTAACGTTCAAATCACACTATCAAAATGTTCTGGCAATTCATTCCTGTGCAAATCTTAAAGTGTGCACATTGTCTATACAGAAATTAACTGTAGGAGATGATCAGGCTGAGCAAGGGAGGGGTCAAATATTGCATCAGTCTTGAGTCTCTTTATTCTACAAGAGATCTAAGTCCAGTTGAACTTGAATTCCATTGAGCCTTATCTACTGCCAATTTGCGTTGACCATTACTAGTTCAGATTCTTGTAGAGTGTGTTAGCATTCAATAAACCTGTATTCATTTGAATCACTCTGAAATCTATCTTCTGATTTCTTATGCTTGACATTAACTTTGAGTGACCACTAATCTATTCAAGCTATAGAAGGGAATAGGAACATAACATCTTAAACTTTATCCTGAAATAAGTCATTTTAGAAAGAAAACAGGTGGGAAGAACCTCCTTTGGATGGATTCTTCTGTATATCCACTGCTTCACAGCAGTTTCATGATTAGAATAGTGATATTGACAGCTATAACATAAAATTTCTATTGTTTGATGTCTTTTTTTCTGTTGTAGAAGTTTCTATAAATGAGAGCTTGTTCTTCATTATAGGTGTCTTGTGTTAGAATTTTCTAGCAAGAATTCACTGATTTTTATACACACATTTATTTTTTAGGCTTAAGATTTCCCATCTTTAAAATGAAATACATAAAGATAAATAATTTCTCTATATAAAGCTGCTTTCCCAAAAAAATTTCTCTTCCTGTGGTAAATTACAACAAAAATGCATTTGGGATTAGGAGTGTTCATTGGTTTGGTTTAAAGGCCATTAAAAAGTTTTCAAGTTCAATTCATCCAGCAATGAATTGATAGAGATATCCATGCAGCTGTCTTGGATTTGCAGATACTTTATTCTGGTATGTGTTCTCAACTATCTGGGACATCCTGGTGAATTTCCATACAATTAATACTCAAGTTTGATCCCAAATCTAATCAAATATAGGTAGCTATGTCATCTAACTAGTTATTACTTTTGTATGTCTGCATTCATGTATATTAAGTTAAATATAGAGGATTTTTAATCCTTTGCTGCTTCTGGCATGCAATCCATATTGGAATCCCTTAGTTTGGATATATAATATTTTATACATAATTCTTGGAAATTTAAAGTATTGGTTGGTCAAATAATCACAACAATCCATAAATACATTGGTATCAACAGATAGAGCCCACAGAAGTTGAATATATTATTGGTACAAAGAGGTGGAATAGCTGAGTTCAAATGCAAGTTCCAAGTCAAATTAAACCCCGACAGTTCCCTGATATAATACTTAAAGTATGTTTTTCATTTCAAAAAGAGTATCAGGAATCACATTGAAGACCTGAACTTCATTGATGAGGAACCAGAGGAAATGTCGAATAAAATGAAATTGGTAGTTAAGACTGAATGAAAGCAATCCAATGTCAAACAAGGAGTGGAAATTGCCATTTGGAAAAGACATTCCAAGTGACATGAAGTGTTTATAACGACAAAGACCAGAATTGCTCATACAATGTTTTCTTCATGTCACTTTATGAAAATAAAAATTGGAAAGAGTTGGATAGAAAGAGTATGAATGCTTATGAACTTTAATAATGGAGAAAATAGTTGATAATACTATAAATAACTAGTTCTCCATGGAGATTTTTGATCATTTTTGATTGTTCCAAAGGAGCTTTTTCCAAAGGGCAACTGGACTTTCTGTTTCCTAATATGATTTGATTGCTTATTGTACCCTATGACTATTATTAAGTGCTGTACCTTATGATTCTTGACTCTTGACGAATGTATCATTTCTTTTATGTACAAGACAAATTCCTTGTGTGTCCAATCACACTTGGCCAATAAAGAATTCTATTCTATTCTATTCTAAACTGGACTTTATTGGTTTTTTCCCCTTTGGAAACATTTGGCTTCTCATCTAAGAAGCTTCTTCAGTTCTAACTGACCGATGGGAAATTTCACTGTAATCAGAACTATAAATAATAAGATTTTGAGAGAAATTGTGGCCAAATACTTTAAAAAGTAAACAAGTTTTTTTGTTTGTTTTTAAAAGTCCATTAGGTTGGCAGTATATACTCTATTTCAAAGGATGCAGAATCATCCTTTTATCAGAAGAAATTACACTTTTTTACATAGTATGTTTTATTAAAAGCTGTAAGATTTTCTGACCTATTCATCTCTATTTCATCTATTCATAAAATATGTTTCTTAGAATTATGGCATTTTTCTGAAACTGTTCTGTGATGACAGGATCTTCCTGAAAGAAAAGAGAAAGAGAAAATCCCATTCTACCTGAAGAATTGGATACTGTACTTTCTGTACCTCCCACCCCCAAATAATAATGTGTAACTCAAAAATACTTACTAATGTATGATACAGTACATAGGCTGGGTTCTCATGCTATATTAAACTATATAGAAGTTTACTTTGGGTTTAACATGCCGTATGACCCCACACACTGAAGAGTGTTAATCATAGTTGACAGCTTATAATGCAATGCCAATCTTGGTATTAATATAATTTACAGAGAAACTATGGCAAGAAAGCCATGATTTAGTTTGATATGTAAGCTAATTCTTGATTTTTTTAGAGACACAGATTCAGAAACCTTTTACTGGAGTCAAGGCAAAATTGATCTGCCTATACTTGCTACATATGGGACAGATACACGTTGGCAAATATAACATTATAACAAAACCTAATTAGAACAAAGCCCAAAGTAAGTTGTGGCAAATATACTTTGAATAACATGAATTAAAATCATACTATTTATGTATTGTTTTGAATTATATTTGGAATCCAAGTAAGCCCAGTGATCTTAGGCATTGCTTTTATATACTAAAGAGAGGTAGTATTTACAACAGTTCAGTCAGTGACCGTTTGAAGTTACAACGGAATCGCAAAAAGTGATTTATGACCATTTTTCATACTTATGACCCTGGCAACATCCCCTTGGTCACATGATTTACATTTGGATGCTTGACAACTGGTTCATATTTATGACAGTTGCAGTGTCCTGGGGTCATGTCATGTTACCCAGGGGTGGGATTCAAATTTTTTAACAACTGGTTCTGTGGGCGTGGCTTAGTTGGTGGGTCTAGCTTGGTGGTCATGTGACTGAGTGGACGTGGCCAACTCAACATCACTCATGTCAAGGGGCGCTTCTCTTCACCTGGCCTTTCATGACAGTGGGGATGCTGCAATGGTCATAAGTGTGAAAAATGGTCATAAGTCATTTTTTTCAGTGCCATTGTAACTTTGAATGGTCACTAAATGAACTGTTGTAAGTCAAGGATTACCTGTACAAAACTACAAAAAGCTTCTTTGCTTGCAAAAAGCTGACCTAAATACCAATCATTAGATTAAAAATACCTGCAAGCCAGAGTTACAAATCAGACGGTGCCAGAGCACTTTGAGGAATAAAAATAGTTAAAATACAATGATAACTATCAGCAGCCAACTCTTCATCATAAAGAGAAACGTCATTTAAGCTCTCCAGAGGTCATTGTGGAGAGGTCATTTAAGCTCTCCAGAAAGAGCACACCCAGGAGAAGCAATCCTTAGATCATTTGCACCAGTTAAAAATACCAGCTGGTCTCACTCACTTCATAAGATATCCTAAGGAAATCATCCAGATTTAAGGAAAGGTCACATGCCCCCCAGAAAGGCAGTAAAAAAAATCAGTGCCAAGCTTGCATCCTGCCTCTTGGAAGTACACCCCAAAAGGACAGTGCCAGATACCACTAAAGCAGTGAAGGAAGACCCCCTCCTCAGATAGAAAAAGAAACCATGAGGCAGGAAAAAATTCAAACACAATACAAATAATTAAATCACAACAGTAGCTGTTGCTTATTAAACCAATTACCAGAACAAATAGACACGGGAACTAGCAGATTTCTCAAACCAGTTTCTTTTCAGGAACAGAGATTAATCTTTTTCCTTCCAAACAAAGCTGAATAGGGAAAATTATCCCATCAATAAACACAGGATTAAACGTCATCAAGCACAGAATTAAACTTCACCAAAAACCAGTTTTAGACCAAAACTGAGAAAGGGTATGTAAACTCACGTTTGAATGTCAGTCTTTCTAGCTAGCCAAGAAGAAGTATTTGCAGGGGAGTATTTCCTAACAACAGCAGTGTAAAAAGCTTAAAACAACTCTTCCCTTTAAGAAAAAAAAAAACCTCCTTCGAAGACAGTAAGTCTAGGCTGTCTGCCAAGAATGTAAAACGGGTGGAAAAAAACAAAAGGAGATTTCTTCTAACTACCGGTTCTCTAAACTGCTTAGAAAGTTAACAAGAGGTTCTATAGAACCGATCAGAACCGGTAGAATCCCACCCCTGATGTTACCTTTTGCAACCTTCTGACAATTAAATTCAATGGGGAAGCTAGATTCACTTAACAATCCTTGTTACTAATAGTAACAACTTCAGTGATTCACTTAACAAATGTAGCAAGAAAAGTGATAAAATGGAGCAAAACTCACTTCACACATTTCTCACTTGGCAACATAAATTCTGGGCCCAATTGTGGTCATAAATCGAGGACTATCAGTAGTAGCCTAAGCTAAATTAATGTCTAACTCAAGATTACTCAGTTCTGTGTTATATTTCACTATTAACTTCTAGATCATTTCATTATGATACTTTCTGTACTAATGTACTAATACACATAGCATGTGTATGAACACTAATACCTCTTCAGCTCATCGCCCTGTAGTAGTAGGTTATCAGGATGTGAGGGAGGTATGTCTACTTCAGAATTGCAGCACTACTTTTTTTGGTTTATTTGTTTGTTGAAACTATTTTTTTTCTTTTGTTGTTTGTTATAAGGGGGTAACATAACTTTTTAGACATCCCTTTTAGGAATTCATAGAAAAATGTTTTTTCAATTTCCACAAAAGGGAGTGATATTATTATAAAAGCCCATAATCCAAGGTAATTCATTTTTCTCCTCACTTCCTATCAAGGTATTTTTTAAAATACAAGTTACTTATACTGAACTGTCTAAATACCCTTACTGATATCTGTGCAGCCTAGTTCTATACATAGTGAGTTCTGCATGAAGGACTGTTAGTTTCTTTTCAAATAAATTTACAATTAAATTTAAAGACACTCTCCAATTTTTAATTCTCTTTTTTTTTCTTTCATATTTTCCTAGGAACTAACTTCACCCTTGCTGAACTAGGAATTTGTGAGCCCTCCCCTCACCGAAGTGGTTATTGTTCAGATATAGGAATCCTTCAGCAAGGCTATTCTCTCAGTACTGGGTCTGATGCTGACTCAGATACAGAGGGTGGAATGTCTCCCGAGCATGCCATTCGACTTTGGGGGAGAGGGATTAAATCCAGACGGAGCTCTGGTCTGTCAAGCCGTGAAAATTCTGCCCTTACTCTGACTGACTCTGACAATGACAATAAATCAGATGAGGAAAACGGTAGGCCTATTTCTGCAGTACATTTTGTAATGTATATGCATAGGTGACAATGTGATCGCACATGCTTGCCATATTAGACAGTAAAACAAAAGCTGTATTTCCCTTGTGAAGTCAAAATGCTGGTTTGTAGTATGCTTCTATGGGGGAAGTGATCTAATTTTTTAGGTTTAACTCATCCTGATTGCAAATATAGAAATTATATTTGGATAAGAGTCTGTCATCAAATGACATTGTTATCTCTGAATCTTCAAATGAAAAAAAAATGGAACTTTGCGGATACATATAAAATTTATTTAATATAAATACTTTTTCAAAAAAAATTATAAGGTTGTATATCATTAATTTTGGTAGTTGATGAGAGCTAATCAAAAATCATTTTCTAGTTCTAGAAATGATCAAATCCTACTAAAATATTTTGTTTTAAATTTTAACAGTTTTAGCTTAAACTTAGTTGCTAAATGAATTTCTATGAGCCACCAGTTTTCATATTAAGATATTAAGATAAGGATTTTATCAAACTGAAATAAAATTTCTGCTAACATGCAATTAAAAAAAATCTTAGGTGAATATATTTATAAAGAAGGAAGATAATACTTTTATTTTTCAAACAATTTATCTCTATGGACTATTATTAAATATATAAAGACTTGCCTTAGTGCTGGAAAATATCTGACTTTTCATCATAGTTAGTTTGTGAGAATCAATATATATTCGGTCCACTGATTTTCTAAACTTTCTAAAAAGCAGTATTATCATACACATTGACAGTGCTCTGGTTTAATACCATAGCATGGACACTTACAAAACTATCATTAGTTTTTCATGCTGCTGCCCAACAATGTTTTCATACATTAAAAAATGGTATGTCCTTGAGATCTAAATCAATAAACTGTTATGTATGTATCTCCTAAAATAGCGTGACAGGGATGTGCTGAGAAAGAAACAGTGAGAGAAAGTGGGGGAGGGAGGGAGGGAGGGAGGGAGGGGGAGAGGGGAGAGAAAAAGAGAGGTCCAATCTTGGAATTACAGATTTGTAGTTTCTAGAGATATTTTTTCTTGGTTTTTGTTTGTTTATTTGTTTGTATGTTTTTAACTGCTGTATGTTGTAATGTTTCATTCACTCACATGAAGGAACAGAATGTGTATTGTAGCACCTGAGACTTTGAAAATTAAGGTTTGGTTGCTATATTAATAATATTCAACAACTCTCAAGGGAAAAACAACAGTTTGATACTGAATGTTTTATCATTTTATGATTTTATCATTTCTCTTCAACATGATAAACAATTTTAATTTAGAATTAATTCAATGTTGGCAGTTTTCAGTATATTTTTAAGTATCTTAGGACACACTTAATTGCAATTAACATTCTAACTCTGAATATTCTCAACTACTGGCACTGATACCGTGTTTCTCCCACAATACGGGCCCCCCAATAGGAAGACCCAGCATGTTTTCTAGGCATAAAATGAAATTAAGCCCCTCCCCCCAAATTTAGGCCTAGTTTAAAACATGCAAAATGGGGGGGATGGCGGGGGGGAATTTGCCATTAGGAGTGCCCTTTGGGCAGCTACACCTCACCACCAGCCGCTCCTAACACCATGGTAGAGCACGGAGGGCTCCCTTACCCCTCCCTTACCTGGGTCAGCAGGCGGGCGGCGTCGGCGTGGATGGCTGGCAGCGTTTCAGCCACTTCTCAGGCCTCCGTAGCTTCCACAGTTCCCACTGGTGCTGGCGC
The DNA here is from genome assembly GCF_049901735.1 of Notechis scutatus. Taxonomy (NCBI): domain Eukaryota; kingdom Metazoa; phylum Chordata; class Lepidosauria; order Squamata; family Elapidae; genus Notechis; species Notechis scutatus. Next base: position 95,351,601 of record NC_142010.1, on the reverse strand, counting down.
CTCTCTCGCCAGCACCATCTCCAACAACAGCGTCTGAGTTGCTCCCGCTTTTCCCTCGTCCCCGTAACAACAGGAAAAAAAAGATTTTGAGGTACCTGGGAGCACCGTGTGCTGCGTTTTGGTTTAATCCCGAGCGGCTGGGTGGGTGTGAGAAGAGCCAAGCGAGCATCTCTGCTGCTGCTACCCTTGGTGCTCCAGCCTCGGGCTCTGCAAGTTTGCAAAAGTCCCAGTGCGCAGCCCGTTCCTGCATTCCAAGCGCCCAGGCCGAGCTGCAGCTGTCCTTCTCTCACCAGCGCCGTCTCCAATAACAGCAGCAACGGCAGCAGCAGCAGGAACCGTGGAAGTTACGGAGGTGGCTCCCCTACCTGAGAAGCAGCTAAAATGCTTCAACGGTTCCCACCGCTGCTGCCGCTGTTGTTGGAGATGGCGCTGGCAAGAGAGGGACAGCTGCAGCTCGACCTGGGCACTTGGAATGCAGGAACGGGCTGCACACCGGGACTTTTGCAAACTTGCAGAGCCCGAGGCTGGAGCACCAAGGCTAGCAGCAGCAGAGACGCTCACTCGGCTCTTCTCACGCCCACCCAGCTGCTCGAGATTAAACCAAAATGCAGTGCGCGGCACTCCCAGGTACCTCAAAATCTTTTTTTTTCCTGTTGTTACAGGGACAGGGGAAAAGTGGGAGCAACTCAGACGCTGTTGTTGGAAATGGTGCTGGTGCGCAGGGGGGCAGTAATTAATTCACCCCCGAAAAGACGTCCTAGCCGTTTTTTCGGGGCTCAAAAAAAAAAAAAGGCCCGGCCTTATTTTGTGAGAAACATGGTATTAGTTTATATCCAGGAGCGAGGAAATTTAATTTAATTTTTATTGTTGGTGGAGTTGTATGACCCTGAATTTATAGTAGGTTTCCTTCACATATTGTTTAAAAATATAATTTTTGCAATTTTAATAGAATTTGTTTTGTATGAAGGTAGTAAATGCCAAAGACAGAAAGCACATATACTGTATCTCATTGGCATTTCACAATACTTCCAACAAGAATGAATTCAGTTTTGATATGTAATTATGATGTAAATTTCTTTTAAAAGTAAAGAATTACATCATTTAATCACCATTGCTGTCCAATAATAACATATTGATTTAAAATGTCACTTTTGTAGACATACAGAGGTAATTATGGAAGCTGCAACCTGTTGAACATGCATTTGCAGACTAGAGTTAATTATTTCCACTGCAGGAAATTAGTAGAACAGCTGAATCTCTTGTTTATCTATTCAAGATATATGGAAGGTACTGTGCCTTATCTGAATGCGTCAGCAAGACATTCTTTCAGTGTAGGCAGTGATTTGATATCTGCATCTGGAGAATTATGTATCTATGGAATACAATGTTCAGCAGAAACACCAATATAAATTGCACTTGTGCTCGCAAAATTAGCTTCTCCATGCCCACACTTTCAAATATGCATTGAAATGTCTTGGGAGGTACAAATAAAAATGTAAGTGTTATAATTCTTCTTTTAATTATATATAGAACGTTTAAATAATTTCCATGGCATTTTCTTACATAAATAAGTACTTTGAGAGAGTTAAAAACAAAACAAAAAAATGGGATAGCAGAGACAAAACTTCTAATACTTAAATTTAGGAATGTTAAGCTTTGTAATTTTAAATTTTAAATTGATTCACCAATAATTTTCAATCTTCAGTCCTATACATTTTTATCCAGATTAATCTGAAATGAAACCTGTACAAAATTACTTTCACTTGTAATGTGGGTTATCTAGCATGCATCTTCAGATGAGTGCCATCTTTTCTGACAGCTGAGAAAAAATACTAATATCTCTTGAGTTCATCGCCCTGTAGTTGTAGGTTATCAGGATGTGAGGGAGGTATTTCTACTTCAAAATTGCAACACTACTTTTATTAAGTAATTAAATAATAAGGATGATTCAACAGTATATACTAGGGATTCATTGTGTTGTGTTAATCAGTTAAATGGGATTGGTGGGCTTTTCATAACCATAAAATTAAAGCAGAGAATTTAACTACTGCTTATGTTAACTTTTAGTCAATATCTGTTATATCATTTGAAGAAATGTTACATGTTGTTGTTTCTGTACATGTCATTTGCCAATACTTGACCTACAAGCTATCATTGTAATTTTTATTGTTGCTGTTCTATTCCATAATTATACTTTAATTGAGATATAAACATAAAGGGTAGTAAAAATAATCTTGGGAGACAGAAAGAAGAAATGCAGACTAGATAATGGTCAGAAAAAAAGATAACTTAGTCCACGAAAGGAATGGATGTATGGAAAGTGCTCAAGAAGATAACTTGCCTATTTCTCTGGAAAATTAAGTGAAGGGAATACCTTTTAGACTTGCAAGATTGGCACCAATCTTTCAAACTAATTGAAAAGAAGAAACCAAAACCATTACATTTATTGTAAGTCTGAAAATACACCTTCCATGACTCCGTTCTTTGCAAATCTGGAACTATGCCTTCTGTGGCCTATTCTTTCTATTGGCTCTTCCTCCTGTCTCTTAGAGTTATCATAACACTCCATCACAGTAAAATTTTGGGGACCATAAAGAGAATTGAATTGCTAGTCTAATGAAGAGAAGGACCAGGGGAGACATGATAGCAGTCATGTCTGAGGGGCTGTCATAGAGAGGAAGGGATCAGCCTATTTTCCAAAGCAACTGAAGGCCAGACAAGGAACAATGGGTGGAGGAGAGACTCAACCCAGAAATAAGGATAAATTTTCTGACAGTGAAAACAATCAGCCAATGGAACAGCTTGCATTCAGAAGTTGTGGGGCTTCATCACTGGAAGCTTTCAAGAAGAGACTGGACTGCCATCAATGGTGTAGCGCAGGGGTTGGACTAGATGACCTATAGGGTCCCTTCTAACTCTGTTATTCTGTTATTATTATTTTATGAACATTATATAGATTTTTTATATTTTATGATAATTACATAGATACAAAAACTTTATTGCCATTTTTTACTGTGGGCACACTGGCACACATTAAAAATGAAATACTGTTGGCTGATCTCAAAAATGTGCACATATATAACACATATTTACACATGCTATATGCACACACACACACCAACACATATGAATACATTAATAAATACATATATTAATAACTTCATCTTGAATACATATCAGAAAGAGGAAGCTTGAGAGTTCACAAGGTTGATATTATATGGAACAAAACTGGGACTGGATCTGGATATTCTGTTTTGGATACCATGAGAACTCCTCCCAGAAGGTAAAAAGAAGACAGGTCATGAAGAGGATTTGTAGTGTCCCAGACAATACTGCAGATCCTGGTCAAGCATCATTTATATCCTATGTCCTGGATGCAAGTGAACTGTCAATAATCTTCTCTGCCATCCTCACCACTCTCTGCACTGCCAAAGCAATAATATTTCCAAAACAGACAATAATACAATATGACAGGATGGTCCTGGACCTGGTAAGTGGTAAGGACAGGAAAATGTACTTTTCTCATGCGACACAGAAAATGCAGACACTGCTTTCTCTGATTCACCAGTCTCTCCCTGTTGAGCAACCAAGCCAGCCTACTCATTTGCTGCACACCCAGAAACTTGATGCTGCTAACTACCTCCACAGGTGAATCATTAATATTCAGAGGTGTGTGGCTGTGCTTGCCTTTTCTGAAATTGACAATGATGTGTTTAATTTTTCCAACATTTAAAACAAGGCTGTTTTTATTACATCAATTCACCAAAGCCTCTATATTTGAGAAAAACAAACTCAATTATTACAACATTGGAGTAACTTTCAAAAATTATTTCCTAAGATTATATTTGCAGTATTTTAACCTGGCTTTCTGCATCTCTTTGAATATAATTATAATTTTAATTTACATAATATTAAAATACCTAAACCTTACCACATCATATTTTGAACATTTGGAATAAATTGAAACAGATTTTTAGCAAATGTCTATTTTTTGCTAAACAACAGGATGTACAGTCACAAGTTTTCAATTTTCTTTCAGTAAATCTTATGACACAATAGTTCTCAGAGAGAGAAGTAAGCTTTCAGATAAAGTGGCTAGCTTAATGCATTGCTTAAACAGATATAAGTTTGCCTGAAATTTGAATATTGTTATATTTAATAGTCAATAACTTAAAAATACAATTATCGTAGAAATATGTTATGTCACTTTCTCCAGAGAAAGTTTATGGTTAGGGTTTTGCTATCCAGATATTACTGATGGGCAGCTTCATCAAGGGCTCTGTTCTTCTTATAGCCCTTCATTTTGGATAGGACTGGTCATCTCTTCAAACAGATAATATTTTTAAAGAGGAAACTGTTCCCTGAAAACTCTTCAAATAGAATATTGTCTGTTACAAAGTAAATAAATAGCTAATGTAGTAGCAAGATTTTCAGGTATCTAACATCATTATCAATATCATTATTGGTACTATTATTTTTCTCAGTGGTGGGATTCAAATTTTTTTACAACCGGTTCTGTAGGTGTGGCTTGATGTGCATGGCAGGGAAAGGATATTGTAAAATCTCCAGTCAGAAGTGGTATTTGTCGGTTCCCCGAACTACTCAAACTTTCCACTACCGGTTCTCCAGAACTGGTCAGAACCTGCTGAATACCACCTCTGATTTTTCTGATTAGGAATACAGTCTGATCTGAAGAAGTAACTGGAGAAATTGTAATCCAAGGGTTAAATTTTCTAACAAAGAAAGTGTTAGAGAGGGAGTGAGGGAAACAGTTTATTCAATCACTCAGACATGGTTTTCTTAAAAGAGAAAGGGGAAACTACTGATTTACAGTAAATATGTACCCTATAAAGAAAAAGATATTGGTTCACAGGGAACTGTAATATGATTTTCTGAAGTATATTCTAACTAGGTCTTAAGACTGATAAAAACAAAAGCTGCGTCTCAATTGCCTTGTAAAACATGCTAGTTTGAAATTAGGAGTATTTCAGAAGTAATACACAATATAAATGGACAAACAAAAGCATTAAATGGTTCATAGAATGTATTTGTTTCAATATACTCTGTGCTGTTATTTTCATTGTATTACATTACAAAGCCAAATCGTCTAAATCTGCTAATTTTAGGCTATGATATTCAGAAGAATTTCATAATTGTTGAGTGAGGGGTCAATTTCATGGGGGGGGCATGAAGTTGTCAGTTACATTTAGTATCTTCTAGATGCTTTATTATATGTAGTTGTTAGGAGAATAACTTTCAGATGGTACGTTAGACAGTTAATCCTTTGATCAGTTGGACTATCCTTATCAAAACAATTCCAAGCTTTTAATAAAATTATTTTAATTGGTAACATTTTAATTAAAATGTCACAAAAATTACAGTAGGAGACATAAATATTTTTAAAGCTTAGATATTTTTATAATAGGATTTTATTTTTTAATAATATGATTAAGTTCAGAATTGTACTTTTATTTTTCACACTTAGAACAAATGAACATTTTTAAAGTAACAACTATAATGAAGGAAAATTCATAACAGATTGGTGGTATTTTTCACATCTTTAATAGTCAAGAAATAGAAAATTATGTTTAAAGTAGTTCTGAAAACTATTGGTCTACAATTTCTAAAAATTGTAGACCAGTCTCATGCTATATTCAAGAAAAAGAGGTTATCTTTTTAATGAATACACAGACCAACTCCCAAATGAATATAAGCACATAAAACATGGGTTGCAGTACATTGGAGGATGTGAACATCCTACCTAGGCAATGTATACAATCACCACAAAGTAATGCAAAAATCTCTATAATTTCCTTCAAGATTTTATGCACTATTATTCTTCCATCTTTAGGGATAATAGTTAGATCTAGATAGGGTATCTGGAAACTGGAATGTCTAAGTTGGACCATTCAGAAACTTTTAGAGGCACTTGGATGTTTTTAAGCAGCAAAAATTGCTTCTATAATTGTTGCTAAATCTGGTCTTTAGCAATGCAGCTGCAAAATTATTATGTATTTATTTATTTATTTGATTTGTCAATTGCTTACAAGATACAGTTAAAAGAATAAACATAGTTTTGAATACATGGGATAGATACTTATAAGAAAAATAAAAAGAAACAATAGGACAGGGACGGTAGGCATGATTGGTGTGCTTATGCATGCCCCCTACAGGCCTCTTAGGAAGGGGGTGAGTTCAATAGTAGACAGTCTAAGGTTAAAGCTTTTGGGCTTTGGGGGAGAAACCACAGAATTAGATGGAGTATTCCAAACATTGACCACTCTGTTGCTGAAGTCGTATTTTCTGCAATCAAGTTTGGTGCGGTTAACCTTGAGTCTGGATCTATTGTGTGCTCTTGTATTGTTATGATTGAAGCTGAAGTATTCATTTGCAGGTAGGACATTGCAATGTATGATTTTATATACTATATTTAGATCGGATCGGAGGCGGCGTAGTTCTAAATTTTCTAGGTCTAGAGTTTCAAATCTGGTGGCATAAGGTATTCTGCAATGAGTAGAGGAGTGGAGAACTCTTCTTGTGAAATATTTCTGGACTTTCTCAATTGTGTTAATATCATTATACATGATATGGGTTCCAGACTGATGAGCTGTATTCAAGTATAGGTCTAGCAAATGTTTTATATGTTCTAGTTAGTAGTGTGATATTATCAGAGAAGAAGCTACATAGGATTAGATTAACAACTCTTAATGCCTTTTTGGCTATGTAGTTACAGTGGGCTCTAGCACTTAGATCATTAGAGATGAGTACTCCAAGGTCCTTGACAGAGTTTGGATCCTCAACAAGGTCTTGACTATTTAACTTGTATTTTATTTTCTGATGTGTTTTTTTTTTTTAAAGAGAAAATTGTTTCAAAGGAAAATGAAAAATTCTTACAAGGAAGTATGAATCTTTTCATCTACATGGCATCTATTCTCAAATGGCCAATGTACAAGGTCCTTAAGGGCAGTGTCTACTTTGTCATATCATATAAGTAGATCCAAATTTGTTTTTCTGTCAAAACTCTAAGAGCATTTTTGGAAGGAAGCAATTGAGGAAAATAAAAATTATCTACCAGGGATGACTGAAGAATTAAATATATTGCTGTATACAAATTTAGTATACAAAAATATGACGATAAAGTAGGCTACATAGTTTGAATAATCATGTAAAACACAGATTTTACAATAAACAGTTCAAAAATATTTCAAAATTGATAAAGTCCAAGCTAATATGACAGAAAAGATCAAGGAACAATTTTGTACTGATGGCAAAATGATGCCATTTGAAAAGTTTAAAATAACTAATTTAAAATAAGTTTTACAATATTAGGATTAAAAATGTGTGTATTTTGTAAATGTTGTTGAATTTTATTTATTTTTTATGTACAAAGTCTTTCACCAGACAGAAGTATTTTTATTTAGCAATGAATGTAGTCATTTGTAGTGTCTTATATTTCTGATTTTATTTTTTATTAATTCTCATAACATTAAACTCATGTATTATTATTTATGCAATTGAGAACTTATACCTATGTCCTCTTGCACACAATAGTATAATGCACATGTACAGTATATACTCACACATTTGCACACAAACACATCCAAAGGCACACTACTATGACTATGAATATGTATCATGGGGGTACAGAGATGCAAAATAAAGTTATAGAAAAGATGTGTTTTTCTCATTTGGGAAAAATGTGACTAATGAGATACAAAGATGTAGGAGGAAGAGTAGAAGGATGAAGTATACAATCAAATGTTTTAGATCTGTCTGTCTATATGTATTTGTATCACATCTTCATCGGTCTTAACAACTAGACCAAACTGGCTTTCCCTTTCTCTCCATGAATTCAGTGGATCTATACCCTTCCTACTATGTTTTTCAGGATTCGTGGAAGATCTTACAGAATCTGGAAGGACATTTTACTAAAGCACTGAATTGTTCAGTATTGTTACCTGATGCCTGTATCTTTTCCTGAGGCCTATACCTAGAGACTTATTAGCATATAAAGATAAGATTGACAGGCAGTTTATTTTCTTCTACCTAACTTACCTAACTTACCTGGCCTTTTCATAAAAATTGGCTATTTAGTATAACATAGGAAAATGACACTCATTTTCTACTTATTTTAAACCTTAGAAAAAGACCATGAACTTGGCTTTCTGTAATTTTGAATGTATGGATTAATCAATCTGAATGATGTAGATTTTTTAAAAGGTATATAGTTTTCTCTAAGATTGGGGTGGTAGCGGAGGAATCAGTATTAAAAAGAGATTTCAAATAATAAAAGAAGGATCAAAAGGCACCAGATAGGCAAAATAAACTTTCCAGCTATAAAGAATGTAAAAACAAAATATTTTAATCTTATTTTGTTTTGGTATATATTCTTCTCAGTTCTGAAGTGCATACTTATATATAGGTTTAATGCCATATGCATATCCCCATGAGTGTTGGAAAAATACAATATATGAACATTGTTTGTTTGCTGATGGCATAAACTGTTTTCAGAATGCTGAAAAGGTATAGTAAAGTGCTCCCCAATAACGTAAAGGGATTTTTCTCAAAATAAAATTAAGTTTCCTGATTGAAAGACAACCATGCCCTCAGGAGCTGGTGTTAGAAATGCATCAGATTAGAGTTAATCATCTACAGAAACTAGAAACTATTTACGAACACCTTTTGCAAATTTATATGCGTTAAATTTCTCCTGGCAAACAGGCTTTTGTACAATTATTTCTAAATATAATATCTCAACATTTAATGTACTAAAAGAAGAAATTCTATAATTTTAAAAAGAGGTACCTAGCACTTTAATTAGCAAGTGTGATCATTTGCAAAAACTCTTATACTATTATTTTTAAAACAACTTAAAATACAGTTTGCTAGTTGCCTGATATAAATCATGAATCCATGCCGTGTATAGCTAACTTTATGTAAGTTAAGAAGAAGCTATCTTCTTAAACACTAATTATTCACCCTCCTATAACTGACCCCAACCCATTGGGTTCACAACTTCTGGTGATCACAGAAAAAGAAGTGCAAGATCTATTTCACAAACAAAAGCCAGGAAAAGCACCAGGGCCAGACAAGATAACTCCTTCTTGGTTAAAAGTCTGTGCTGGCCAGTTGGCCCCCATCTCCACCCGAATCTTCAATAGATCACTAGAGGTGTGCTATGTTCCTTCCTGTTTCAAATGCTCTACTATCATTCCAATGTCAAACAAGTCCTCCATCAAGGAACTGAATGATTACAGACCAGTTGCTCTAACATTTGTAGTTATGAAAATCTTTGAAAGGCTAGTGCTCTCCCACCTGAAAACCATCATGGATCCGCTATTAGATCCCATGCAGTTCGCATACCAAGCAAATAGATCGACAGATGATGCTGTTAATATGGCTCTGCATTACATCCTACAGCACCTTGAATCTCCAAATACCTACGCAAGGGTCCTCTTTGTAGACTTCAGTTCAGTATTCAATTCCAGACATTCTTCTAACTAAATTAAACCAACTAGCGGTACCTGAACACACTTGTAAGTGGATCATAAGCTTCCTAATGGACAGGAAGCAGCAGGTGAAGCTAGGCAGAATCACATATGATACCTGTACAGCGCCGCCCTCCCAAGGCTGTGTGATTTCTCCATTTCTCTTCTCCCTATATATCAATGACTGCATCTCAAATGATCCATCTGTTAAAATACTGAAGTTTGAAGATGACACAACACTGATTGGTTTCATTTGAGACAATGAATAATCCACATGCAGACAGGAGGTTATACAACTTGCCTCATGGTGTAACTGGAACAATCTGGAACTGAACACCCTCAAAACCGTAGAAATGGTGGTAGACTTTAGAAGAAACCCTCCCATACTACCACCTCTTACAAAACTAGACAACACAGTATCAACAGTAGAGACCTTCAAATTTCTAGGTTCTATTATATTACATGACCTAAAATGGACACCTAACATCAAATATATCATCAGAAAAGCACAACAAAAATGTTCTTTCTGCACCAACTCAGAAAGCTCAAACTCTCCAAGGAGCTGCTGATACAGTTCTACAGAATTATTGAGTCTATCATCTGCACCTCTATAACTGTCTGGTTTGGTTCTGCAACCCAACAGGACAGAAACAGACTTCAGAGGATAATTAGGACTGCAGAAAAAACAATTACTACCAGCCTGCCTTCAATCATGGACCTGTATACTGCACAAGTCCAAAAGAGGGCTGTGAAAATATTTACAGACCCCTCACATCCCAGACATAAACTGTTTCAACTCCTTCCCTCAAAACAACACTGTTGAGCACTGCATACCAGAACAACTAGACACAAGGACAGTTTGCCCCAAAGCCATCACTTTGCTGAACAAATAATTCCCTCAACACTGTTCAACTATTACAAAGTTTGCACTACTATTACTGTTAATCTCCTCATCACTTCTTATCACCCATCCCCTCCCATTTGTGACTGTATGTCTGTAACTTCGCTGCTTGTATCTTTATGATTTATATTGACTGTTTTCTAGTACGATTTGATTGCTTATGTACCCTATGACTATCATTAAGAGTTGTACCTTATGATTCTTGACTCATGATGAATGTATCTCTTTTTTATGTATACTGAGAGCATTTGCACCAAGACAAATTCCTTGTGAGTCCAATCACACTTGGCCAATAAAGAATTCTATTCTATTCTATTCTATTCTATTCTATTCTATTCTATTCTATTCTATTCTATTCTATTCTATTCTATTCCATTCTATTCCATTCCATTCCATTCCATTCCATTCCATTCCATTCCATTCCATTCTGTATGGAGCAACTCCATTACTTTTTTTTCAATCTGCTAAAATAAATTGTTCTCCCAAATTTTTACAGATCAAGTGTTTGAATCTTTATTCCTAATATGTGTTCTTATAAATAAATTACATCTATGTCTTCAACATAACTAAATACTTTTGTGAGGGAAATTTTCCCCATTTATATTCCAAGCCAGATATCTATACACCATGGTTTGTTTATCTATTTTTTCTGTGTTTTCCTTTTGAACCATTTAAAGAGCCAGTAGGAGGAAGAAAAAAGGGGAGATGGATGTGATAGTACGATGGGTAGTTTTTAACTGCTGAAGGCATTTGCTTCTCTGAGAGAAAATACTACAGATCTCAAACCAGATGAATCACTTTTTAGAAAAAAAGTGAGTTTGTCTGCTTTTGTAGCAGTCAAAGATTAACTGCCACTAGTTCTAATGTTGCTACAACTTCATTGTGGTGACCAACGTTTTGGTATATATGTTTAGCATTTAGTTTAAAAGATAAAAAATCAAAAGCTTAATCTTGCAGTGTTTAGGATTAGCAATGCAACTAAAGGAGATTTCAAAACTCGAAAGGAAAGGAAAGTTGAAATATCTGGGATATTTGAACTTGCAATTAAAACTGCATATATTGCTTTATAGGTTTTTTTATATATAGAAAGAATGCCATAGAATTATGGTTTAGAATGTGAAAGATTTTGAATTATTTTTTGTTTAATATTTTAGTTTTATATCCTGTTGTATCTAGACTTTCCAAAACATGCATTTGTGGAATGCAATAAAAAAGCAGAGTGAAAATAAGATTGTGCAATTCAAAAACCATTTGTGTGATTTAAGCTGTAGCTCAAAAAGTATTATCCCAGGAAGAGGCCCCCACTTGTGGAATGCTTAAAATTGTAGAATTGCAAAATTCTTTTGTATTTCAGGACAATATTGTAGATACATGTGAAATTGCCATAGACTGTATAGAACATTATGCAGATGAGTTTCTGTTCATTCAATGGGATTTTTAAAAACTTCTTTCACTTTGTCTCTCAGTGGATACTATTTATATCTGCCTGACATACTGGTAGGAATGGGATGTGCAAACTTCAAGATGCAACTTCATTTTTCTCTCATGATTAGAAATGGCTTACACATTTTAACCATTAAGTTTCTGCTTCTTTAAAATTAGTAGGAAATTTTAAAATATATTATTATTTATTGTCCAATTATTTTACTATACTTTAAATACCTTTAATATGTAGTGTCAGGTATAGTTAATCGCCTATTAGATGTGTATTAAAATTAATCTTGATTAGAAAAATAGCAATCAGAAATCATCAACTTCTTTTCATTTATGAAGACAGATGGTTCAGTGGTGAATAGAAAAGCAGTTTGTGTTTTTCAAAATGTGGCAGTCAGAATAATTTTGGAAAAGGACTATTAAACTTAATCATCCATATGTTCAGCACTTTACTTGTTTTTTTTCTCTCTAGTATGGACATAAAATTCACCAGCCCTTCAGTATGAGTTTGACATTTTCCTTGGTTCCTCCCACACAATGTAAATCTTTCATAAGATGCTAAATATGTGATACATTATTACAAAATGAAGCAACTAACCTGAATGTAGCTGTCCTTAAATGAATTTAAATGGAGATTTTTCAGATCACTAAAGTTCCTCTTTGTGGAATTACTTCTCTATTAAACAAAAAAATATTTCTAGATAAGTTCTGTCAAGACCTTATATTGATCAACTTTAGGTTGTGGATATGGTAATAGGAAAGCATCCAAAAACACTAATTTACTCTCCAGTAAGGATACTTGCTAAAAAATATTAGTCTTGTACTCATTAAGCCTCAGTACAGAGAGTTAATTCAGCTAACAGCTTAGCACTTTTTTGAAGTGTTTTTGTATGTTTTAAAGTCTGTTGGTAACTAGTTGGGGAATATTGCTATCCAGAATTGATCTCTTCGTTGTGCAATATAATTAGCCATTTGCTATTTCCCTGAGATTGCCTGTTTCATTGGGTCACTTTCTCCTATCTGTTAGTGGATTCAGATCTTTCTTTTCTTGTTAAATCATGTTGTGTTAGGCACTTGCCAATTCTTTCAACTTTTTGTACTACTTCTGCATTTAACATTCAGTGCCGATAATTTAGGCTGATTTCAAAAATCTCTCTTTAAGCAGATGAGTACGTTGCTTTTGAAAACAGCATCAGTATGCATCCATGTGTGTGTGTTAGTGTGTGTGTGTGTGTTTGTATTGTATTTGATAAGTACAGCAAAGAGAAAGAATTTCTGAATTGTTGGTTCCATTAATTATGAAATGAATTTTTAATTATATTAATTCTACTTAATGTAGAGTGAAATATTAATATTTTATAATAGTATTAATATTTAGTAATTTCCTGTTTTTAATAAGAAACATTGCACCCATTGATCTAATTACATCTCAATTTTATAAATGTTGCTAAATTGCATACAAAAATATTAATTAATTTAATTATTAATTTAAATAGGAGAACTGCATACAAAATATTAATTAATTTAATTATTAATTTAAATAGGAGAATTGGTTTCTCTCACATAATATTTGGGAGGAGTGGTTAAATTTAGAGATACCAGTAAGTATTCAAAATTAAATATTTTTGCCATATTGGCCAGTTAATACACATCTGGTGCAAATAAATCAAATTTGTTCATGTTCATTCTGCATATGGTTTCATTGAATGGAATAGGTCTTGAATTAAATTAATTAACTGTATCATAATAAATGTTACTTGATCTCTATAAGATATGTATTTCAAAACATATGTTTTTATGTAATTAACTGTAAACAACATTTTAATGCATGGGAAAGTAAACTTTTATGGTATATGTGTAAATTAGAAAAAACAGAATACAGTGAATAGGTTTTATCATTGAAATGTTTTGCCCTAAATGAAATTGAAGGTTGGCTAATGGATGTGAAAAGAATGTGGAAGTAAGTCATACATGTGTATATATGAAATGGTTATGGAATTGTCCACCAATCAGTAGGCAGAATTCCATGTTTAATGGGCTATCATCCCTGGGGATACAGTGGAGGTAAGAAGTCTGCTGCATCATTTGTTGCATCATTTTTAATGTATGATCTGCATTCTTCTGTGGGTCATGTTATATTTTTAATTGTTTCAGTTTGTTTTTAAGAGTTTTATTTGTTTTGGTTGTTTTATGATATTTATATATTGATTTTTGTTATTTTACCTCTGTCATTCACCCAGAACCATGTATATGAGATGAGAAGTTATATAATTTGAACTAACAATAGACTAGACTAGACTAGACTAGACTAGACTAGACTAGACTAGACTAGACTAGACTAGACTAGAATAGAATAGAATAGAATAGAATAGAATAGAATAGAATAGAATAGAATAGAATAGAATAGAATCCTTCATTGACCAAGTGTGATTGGACAAGAAATTTGTCTTCGGTGCATAAGCTCTCAGTATACATAAAAGATATAATTGATGAATCATATAATCAATATAATCATATAATCACATTATCTGTAAATAAAGGTGCAAGAAATAGTTGTGATAATTATGTGCATTGGTTGAAGACACTTAGGTGCATCTACTTTGGAAGCAGATAATACAAATTTTGCAGTATTGATGGCTGAGAATGTTAATAATTTACAATAAATGTTATATAAACTATATACTTCAACAAGGAGCATTGAAGTAAAATTTAATATATCAAGAATTTGGAAACATCAAAGTAGAGCAAACATCTTTATACTTTGATAGAGCAAAATAAAGGTTTGTGAATAGTATCTAGTCAGTTTCTTTTTTAGCAGAAACATGTTTAAAGACAATGAAGTATATAAGAATTGTGTGGTATAAAAATCAGCAGATTGGATAAATATCAATGGTGCTGAGTGATTGTGAAAAGTGTGGTCAATATCAAATACTCAGGTACTGTTAGTGTGAATGAAAATGAAAGAGGATTGAATTGAATTGAATTGATTGGGGAAAAAGGGTGCATAAAGTTTACCACTTCCTTCTTTACTAAGATAACATTTTGTATTTCTTGTGCAGCACCAATTTAGTGCTATAAATTTGTGTTATGGTTTAATTTCAATGAACCACATCAATATAAGAATAAAATAAATTTTGCTCAATATTTTAACATCTTGCATATAAATAACAATGCATACTATTATATATTAAATAAAAATAAAGACAAGCTATATTAAAAAGTATCAAAATGAAAATATCAAAATGTAAAAATTGCTATTGCACCTTGCTGTTTTAAAAATATTTTTACTTTTGCGTTTTTAAAAGTAGCAATATTGTTTTAGGGTAAAGAAACAAACACTTTATTAAGCCTGCATATCATCTTTTTCCGAATCAAACATTCTGAATCTAGTACAGACGGTCTTATGATATTTAGGGTGAGATAGACATCTGTCACAGACGCTGATCCTCTAATATTGTCTACTTACTATCAGTGGTGGGATTCAATTTTTTTTACTACCGGTTCTGTGGGCGTGACTTGGTGGGCAAGGCATGGCTTGGTGGGCGTGGCTTGGTAGGCGTGTCAGGGAAGGATACAGTAAAATCACCATTCCCACCCCATTCCTGGGGAAGGATTACTGCAAAATTCCATTCCCTCCCC
This sequence comes from Notechis scutatus, assembly GCF_049901735.1. Classification (NCBI taxonomy): domain Eukaryota; kingdom Metazoa; phylum Chordata; class Lepidosauria; order Squamata; family Elapidae; genus Notechis; species Notechis scutatus. The sequence continues at coordinate 95,336,139 of NC_142010.1, read as the reverse complement.
ACCCCATCCCACTAACCTGCTTTCCAGCTCTGTTGTCCTGTGCAGGGCAACAAAAGAAGGCCCAGTTAATCAACTGGGACTCAGGAGGCAGAGAATAGATGCAGGCAGGGCCAGTCAGAGGTGGTATTCCAAACTACTCAAAATTTCCACTACCTGTTCTCCGAACTATTCAAAATTTTCACTACCGGTTCTCAAGATCTGGTCAGAACCTGCTGAATACCACCTCTGCTTACTATCAATGCTTTTGAACACTGAATTCAAACTGTGTTGCATATATAACAACAGGGTTGTTAGAAATGTATTTCTTTAAGACTCGTTGATTTCAGTGTTCCTTATTATCATCTGAGGATCACTGAGAAGAAGATTTTTCATCTATTTGATATCCTGTCAAGAGCCAGCACTGCATGCTAACTCATTGCTCATTCCAGTAGTTCGAGGTTGACTTAGCCTTCCATCCTTCCAAGGTCGGTAAATTGAGGTTCCATATTGTTGGGAGCAATATGCTAACTCTGTAAACCATTTAGAGAGTTCTATAAAGCACCATGAAGCAGTGTATAAATCTAAGGGCTATTGCTATTGTTATTACTATGACTTAGCAGGACTGATGAGACATGGGTTCAAATTATCATTCAGTTACAGAATTTATTGTGTAGCTTTGGCCCATCTGTCACTTAGTCTTCCTTATGGGTTTTTGCTAACATAATATCAGAGGCCACTCTCCTACATTTTGTCTTTTTCTTGCAGAAATAAAGTGGGCTATAAATGCATCAAACAAACATACATTAAATTACTGCGAGATTAAATAATTTTGAAAGCACAGGCTAGGTTCCTAGATGATACTTATTATATTGAACAAAGCTCAGGTGAACAAGCCGCATGAAGTGCCTCACTTTAGAAATAGAGCATTTACACTGTAATATTTTCATTGACAAAAGATTCTAAGTCAAACCACATTTAGACAATGTAATATGCAAACCCAGTTATTTTTGTCACAGTTTACTGAGCAGCTTTATTATTTAGAAACACACAGTTAAATTATTTCAAAGAGTAGTTAGAGAAAATAACAGAGCAAAAATTTGATTAATACAGAACATCGATTTGGCATTTCACACATATCTACATCTTGCAAAAAACAGCTTCTTATGATTCTTATTTAGAAGGCAAGCAGACATTCGGAAAAGAAAGACTGGTTGTTATATCATTTCAACAAATATTATGTATAACTCAGGCTTTGAGGAATGGTTAATGTTCCTCACATCATTTTTACTTTTGGAAAAATTTCCAGTATCCAAACTCTATAGTAGTTTGGTTGTTAATCATTTCATGAGAAGTGAGCCCCTGTTATTCTGAACTAATGAATAAATGGGCACTTTCATCTCCCAGTCAAAACCTGTTTTGGTAGACTCAGAGAAACAGATTTAAGGGGAATGGAAGGAGATTAAGGAGAAAAAAACCTGCACAAGTAGATGTGTATCTGCACTTAACATTTCAATTATCATGTTCCATGCTGACTCTAAACTAGTTTAAGAGAATCCTGAGATTCTTTGGCAAGTTTCAAGGTATTCAGTCTGTATAATAGGCTGCCACAATCTCTCATTGAACAATATGATGCTTTAGTGTCCTTTAAACTGCAGCCAGGTCTTCATGAATAGACTTGTATTCATGGATATAAATGTGGATGATATGGATATGGCTACACTTGTGGACACTGACAGAAACAGATACAGATGTAGAAGGAAAGTCATAGATAGATATATACTTTCAAATGTATATACTATGATATAGCAGCCAAGATCATGTACAAAAATCAGTTTCTAATTTTCAGGCAGAGAAGTTGATTGGGTGACTTTGAGACTCTTTGTCTCAACCCTGGATTGGAAAGTTAAAAATAAAAGATATATCAACCCACACTGGGCAAGTGGGGTGGAGTATGATCTATAACCTTTAATGACACAGCATTCACCCTGCAGTAAATTTATATTCTGCCAGGAAAAAAAAGTGGGATATCACTCATCATCTCTATGTAAGTCCCTAAGAAAATTACAATATAGTAGGATGTATCCCACATCCTTTACAGCATGCAACTATAACTATCCAGAAATAACTGCAGTTAAGATCAGTGGGGGAGGCCGGTCTTTTATGTACATAGTTTTTTGAATTATAGCCTTTCTGTGTATTTAAAAATGCAAAATGCTTTACATATATTAAAAGAAAGTGAATACTTGGCTTTTTTATTGTTCCTATTTGAATATTGCTGATTGGTTAAGAAACTACTTCAGAATTATATAATCGCCATACATAATTTCTGAAAGTTACATCAGATAGTAAGAAGTGAATACGTTGCTTGTACTGCTGTGCATCTCTAGTAATAGAATTTGAAGTGCTAGGGCTCTTGCATCCATTTCTGAATGTATTATCAGTTGATTAAATTAACTGCCTGGATCAGTACAGTGAGAAGAGATGCAGTAATGGTATTACAGAATTAGTATGCTATGATGAATTGTCAAGAAAAGTAACTGTGACAGCCCTGTGGCTGTATGCACTTAGCCATGCAATTTATAGCTATTTGAAAAGCCAAGGACTTTTCAGTTTTAGTTAGGGTATTTTTTTTTTCTTTTGACAGAAGTGGAAGAACATTTGTAGAAGAAAGGGTTTACATTGGGTTTGTAATATAGGGACAAAGATAAGAGACTCTCTTTAGCTGTTAGGCTGTGAACAAGGAATGAGGAAGGATGCCTTTTATTACAGTTGTAACTATTCCTGTAAGTAGATTTATAGTGTTGTTGCTTTACAGTTGTGGAAGATAATACTACTCTGGGTGAGGTAAAAGTAAATGCAGTCTTTCATCACAATTCCCTTTTCATATAGAGTACTGTAAATCCTTGTGTTCTACATGCAGCAAAGTTATTGTTTCTGTGGTTGAAGCTGGTGGGTATAACCAATGTTATTACAATATATTTAAGATACTACAAGGTATTTATCCAGTAATTGCCATTTTGCAGATATCAGTAAGACAAGTAAACTAATTGTTGGGCAGGCTTTTTATGTTTGTCATTACAAAAATTAGAATCAGTATTCTAATGAGCTGTTAAAATAATAACTACTTAAAAAGCAAAATATTTTTTCAGTTTAAGGTCTAATGATCAATTAGAAGTCAATATTTGTGCCTCTTCAATTTTGGATGCAACCCCATATCCTCTATTAATCGCATATACATGTATAAACAATTATGATTCCTGGGGAGGTTTGGTATTTGAAGGGCAAAAAATTATTAGATATTACCATGGTTTGGAGTTTAACCCTATGTGACAAAATATTTTTTAAAAACTATTTAATTTGTCTTGTTTGGCTTTCTTGACTACCACATGAGCATCACTGAGTTCATGGAAGATTAAAAACAAATAAAGATGAAAAGTCCCACTTTTAAAATATGTTTTTATTAGCTGAACTTATTAAAAATGCAAATGCATGCCAGAAAGAGCACAATCATAGAAGTAAGAAAGAAAGGTGAAGACTAAAGGGGAAAAGTCACTCTTTTAGTAAAATGCAGTGCCTGAAAACTGTACAATTCCTAATATTTTGATAAATTCCAATTTTCATCCAATACTGCATATGTAACATTCAACATATGATCCAAAGTCATGTTTACAATTCTAATGATATCAATTGAAAATTCAACAAGGAAATATACTAGCACCTGATTTACAATTAGCTAATTCTTATTAAACATTTTCTGAGTGGTAAGTACTAGATGTACAATTACAGCTTTTTAAAAAGTATTTTTAATATTAAAAAAATATGAAGAACATACTGTAATATTAATTTTCTGACATAGAATTTTGAAGTTAATTTAAGCAAAAATGTCAAGAAAAAATATGTTTCTACTGTAGACTACCATACTTTTGCCATGAATAAAATTTGCACTAATTAAATAATTTTAATTAAAGTAACTATTACATGATTTCCCCTTATGATATGAGACACATGATACAGAAAGTGTTAGATAAACTGATAAGATAAAAATTTATTAATGATATACATAACGTTACAAAAAAATCAAACAAATTCCAGTTTCATTCATAAAGTCATCCATTTTTAATAGATTATCTCCATATTTTTCATCATTTATACTGGGAAGTTGAAGGCTTTTCAAGTAAGTTCCTTAAAATTCCACAGGATTTTGAGCCAAGATATCTCACACACATCTGCTAAGTGAAAGCATTCTTGTTTAGTCAGATTTCTTGCGTAATGAGATGGCAGCAGAGTTGGACAGTGGGGAGGAACATGGGCCAATCCAGGAGTCTGACCCTTGGACAAGGGTCCTGTGTCTGATACAGAGATGGGGCTAGGGCCACCTGGGAATCTGACAGCAGTGAGGCACAGGTACAAAGGGAGCCTATTCCCAGTGCGCGTATGCGCAGGGCTGCCAGAAGGCAAGAACAGTTATGACAAAAGGGGCTTACTCGGGAGTAAGGCTTGGCCATCCCATAAGACATAAAGAAGGAGCAAAAGCACAGCAATCTTTGCAGAAAGCAACTTTGTTCATACTGGTCAGTTTGAAACTTGTATAACTAATTGGAAATTTAATCATTGGCAGCATTGCAAGGGAGATAAAAGAGTGTGCTTATCAGACTTATCCTGAAGGACTTTGGCAAACAACCCTGGGACTATTTACAAACTGTGTGAGAGTCATTATGGACTGTGAATGACTAAAATTCACAGCCATTGAAATAAAGAAAAAAGGGTTCTGGGACTAACGTGTGTTTGTTAGTGTCTCCAGAAGCCTTGTCAGAACATCCGCAGTCTGTTCTATCCCAAGTCAAACAACCACAAATGCCCAAGAGGTGTGGTTCCAAGTTTTATTAGCAGTCTTTTAAAACAAGTTACTGTCAGTAGTGACAGCATGAACACACACACACACGTATGAAAAAAAATTCCCAAAGCAAGCAGGGTTGCCTCACTACAGGCAACCAGAATGTCCAAGTCCAAAATAGTAAGTAAAGTCAGAGTGAGGTTTGAAAGTCAAACATCACCAGCTGATGAGACAGGGATAAATGATGAGAGTTAAATAGCTACATGATTTAGCACTTAGCAATTGCACTTAGACTTATATACTGCTTTACAGCACTTTACAGCCCTCTCAATGCAGTTTTACAGAGCCAGCACCTTGCCTCCAACAGTCTGGGTCCTCATTTTACACACCTCAGAAGGATGGAAGGCTGAGTCAACCTTGAGCCTGGTGATATTTGAACTGCCAAATTGCGGGCAGCTGGTGGTCAACAGAAGTAGCCTGCAAAACTGCACTGTAACCACTGCGCCACCGAGGTTCATTTAAAGCAACATACCTTTCCAACATTTTCAAATTATTGTTTTTAACAATTGTATGCATATAACTAACTTTCTAAATCTCATAAATTCCTTAAAACCACAGCTGTGTGTCCCATTTAATAATGATAATACAGGTAGTTCTCACTTTCAGACTGCCTTGTTTAACCACCATTTAAACCTTCCAGTTTTGTGACGAGTCCTCACATTTATAACTGTTACATTGTCCCAGGTTCATGTGATTACCATTTGGGTATTTCATAACTAGCATGTATTTATAACATGTATTTATAACCATTACAATATACGACATTGTGATAATCACTTGTGTGTTCCCCAACACCTTGAGACAATGAGAGTTAATGGAGAACATGGAAACAAAATGTGACATTTTGTAAACAAACACAGTGACTTGCTTAACAACCAAATTATTTTTTTATTTAGCAACCATAGCACTTAATGACAGAGTTGCCAGTCTCAATTATAACTTCTAAGCAGAAACTAGCTGTATATAAAAATAATGTATACATTAATTGCTCAGCCATTTTAAATTTACTTTTTGCGGAAAATGTAACGAGTACATCAAAAACTAAAAGGATTTCTATAAAAGTTACCAATAAAAGTGATAGAAGAAATAAAGAAGCCAAATAATTAGTTCATCTGGTCTGTTTTCTGCCTTATTTACTAGGAAACTGATTTACTTATTTACTAGGAAATTACTGCAGAAATTGTACTTTTGGGTCCCCCTCCCCATTTATTAAAATGGCCAAAATGCATTCAGTGATATTTCTCATGTATATTATATTTTCAATAATCTTTTAGATGCATCAGTACTTTTAAGAGGATTTAGATTTTAAAACTGTCATTTTTTCACACCATCAAGCTCAACAGTTTAATACTGTATCTGTAATCATTGTATACCTACCTGCACCCGTGATTATTGTAGCTTTGCTTTAGGATGCATCTTATGACTGGAAACATTGACCATAATTTTCAGAGCTGTTAATGAGCTGTTAACAAGCTGTCATTGACAGCGTTCATGTAAATTAATGAAAGAGACTTTGAGGGATTGATGTCTCTAGACTTAAAGTAAGGAATCTCAAATGCTATGATTTAAATCATTCACTGTGTTTCACTGCCTTCCCAGTCTAGTCTTATTTGTATTATAAAGACCCTATTATTTTGTTTTACAATTAGTTGATTAATCATCATGGCTGCTGTTTATTCTGTGGATTTTTTTATTATTTTAATGTTGTTTTAAAATTGTTTACACTCTTATATAATTTTATAATTGTAAACCACCCAGAGTCACTTGGTTGAGTTGGGTGGCTCTGGAAAACAAACAAACAAATATACAGCCTGTCAGGTTATTTTTCTCTTTAAATTATATTTACAGATTGAATACACATTTAAAATTAGCCCAGATCATGAAAAGTAGTAAATACAAGCAATCTGGATATATAGATTTAATTTAATTTAATGTACAGTTTTGATTTAATTTTTTATCCTGTTTCTGCTTTATGTTACTAGCATTGTTTGTATGTCTGCTTTTTGTAAATAAATAAATAAATAAATAAATAAATAAATTCTACATTTCATTATAATATGAAATTGATGCTCACTTTATAATGGTAATAAAGCTTTATTCTATCTGTTTGAAATATTTACAGTAAGTTTCTTTTTTCAATTGAACTAATCTCACAGCAGCTTAGAAGAGGTTCCCATAAGAGTCTTTTAATTACTTTTTATCATAGTTAGTTTGGTTACCAAAAGCAGAGATGAATGAAACAAATGGAGAAAATTGACTATGAAAATATATAATCAGAAATAAAATTGGTATGTATTGCAAAAATAATGGTATTGCACTTAATAGTAGACACTGTCCATTATATACCAATGGCAATGTATAGGTTTGATTTATAATTATAAATCAATTAAATTTGTTTTATATCATATATATAATGTAGTTATAGGTGTGTTCGGGTCTCTTCCCGTGTAAGATTAAGAGTATCTTGGTGATGTTTCGGCGAGGTCCCATTCACTATCCTCAAGCTGGTGCTTTCGGCTTTGTGCCAGTGCAAGCAGTGTGTGATCGGAGCTGCGTCTCTCTATATATACTGGTGGGGGGGGGCTGGTGTGCTGGGCTGGTTGGCTACACTGCTGCCTCTTGATTGGTTGATGTGTATATATATGTATGTTTGTGTGTGTGTGTGTGTGTCTGTGTCTGTGTCTGTGTGTTTTCTTAAGTTTTCATGGGTATCTATATGTATGGTATTCAGCTTTGTTTGGGTATTTTCCCACGTCATTGTAGTTGTGCTTTTAAAGTTGTAGCAACATTTCAGCAGAATCTCATCTGCCATCAATACACAAGCCTGTTGATGGCAGATGAGATTCTGCCGAAATGTCGCTACAACCTTAAAAGCACAACTATAATGACTTGGGAAAATACCTGAACAAAGCTGAATACCACACATATATACATACATATATATGAAGAATAAGTACCCGCCTGGATGAACACAAAAATGCAGTCAAAAAGCTGGAACATACTTCCTCACTAGTCCAACACATGAAAGCCACAGGTCATAGTATCGACTTCAAGGGCACCAAAACCCTAGCCACTATAGAAAACCCCAGCCACAGAATTATCAGAGAAGCCATAGAGATTGAAAAAAGACCTGAAAGCATGAATAGAAGAGATGACTCCACCAGACTGTCAATTATCTGGAAGCCTGCACTCTCAAACAAAAAAAATATCCACACCACAAGCCAAGCAAACACCTGGGCACAAACAGACCCCACCTGATACCTCCAGCTCAAGCACACCCCAACCAGGCACCCAGATGAAACCTAGCTTCCTAATAAATGATAGCCATCCTTTTACCCGAGCCAAACCGCACTAAAAGCCTCCAATACAGGAAACACAATGTTGCCAGCCAATCAAAAAACACTACAAAATGGACAGAAGATATTAGAAACACCAATCAAGCAGAACACAGCAAACTCCAAGACCAAAAAACACAGACCAAGAATCCCAACCAATCAGGATGAAGAAAAAACCATTCTAACACAGAAGGAAGCTAGCACAGAAGCTAAAACAGAAACGGCTATGAAAGCCTGACTCACAGACGAACACTGTACAGAACCCTGATGATGGCAGATGAGATTCTGCCGAAACGTTGCTGCAACTTTAAAAGCACAACTATAATGACATGGGAAAATACCTGAAGAACATACATACATACATACATACATACATACATACATACATACATACATACATACATGTTATGACTCCCCTTCAAAATTCAAGTGAGCAAAACAGAAAGCAGCCGTTTCAAAAGTAAATCAAACAGAAAGAAGTCTCACAAGATAACGGCTGTCATAAATTACAATCCACAGTAACAATCTTTGCTCTGTTCGACAAACCAGTCCTGGCAAAAAATCTCAAGCCTCAGAGCTTTTGCTGTATCTTCTTCACGCAATAAGTCACTTTGTTCCTGGCAAATTTTTCCAGCCCAGCTGTGTCCTTTTATACTCATTGAGGCAACGTGCTAATTTCCTTAATTATTGACTCGCCCTCCTCCTTCGTTCTAACTGAGTTTGCCTCCTTAATCGTCTTCTGTTCCTTAAATTTAACCACAAGTTTTCCAAATTCTCATCTCCACTAGAAGACTCTCTCAAAACTTCCCTGTCAGCCATTCCCGGCTGTTGATCAGATAAGGAACCAGATAAGGTCAAAGGTCCTGACAATTCTAATACATCAGGTCTGTCTTCCTTTGTCACATCCATCTCCTCATCCTGGTTACTATTCCCATCACTGAGCTCTGCTGGCTCATATTTTTCTGCCATGTCCTCCTCACTTGAACTCATATCAGCCACAGGAGCTGAATCCAAGTCCGGAGCCACAACACATAAATACATATACAATATATGATTTCTTAAGTTTTCGCGTACTTACATGTATGGTATTCAGCTTTGTTCGGGTATTTTCCCACATCATTATAGTTGTGCTTTTAAAGTTGTAGCAACATTTCGGCAGAATCTCATCTGCCATCATCAGGCTTCTGTATTGTGTTCGTATATATATATATATATATTATATATATATATATATATATATATATATATATATATATATATATATATATATATATATATATATATATATATCCATACTAAAACATAACTCTGGACAGCTCTTGACAACAATTAAACCCAGTAACAATAAAATCATAAAACATAAAGGATAACAACCTGGCACCTCAATTGTGCTCTTGAGACTCCAGATAGTTTCCATCTCCCCTACTGTCTGGATAAAAAGCCTTTTATTGATGGCTTTTCAAAGGGCTAAAAAGGTAGCCATAAAGACAAATATTGATCAGTTATAGTTTTAAATAAGTAAAAAAGGTAGAAATGTTTACTTTTCTGCTATTTTTATTAAAATCCTAATAGATAATACTACTATTATCTAAAATAGTAGATAATATACAGTCACTTTGCTGTCCAGAGTCATTGTATCAGTAATAAATGTAATGTAATACAAAAATTTAATAATAAATAAATAAATAATAAGCAACATGATAAAACAAGACAATATAGAGTCTTTAATAAATGGATACAGAAAGAATGTGGATTTAATAGAGAAGAAAGTGACCAGGACAAAAAACATAATTTGATTTGGCTTTGTCAGAACTGAATCATTAAAAAAATATGACAACTGATAAAAAAAAATAGGATAGCTGGAAATTTTGTGGATTGGTAGAGTTGATTAAATCCTCAAATAGCTGTGGGAGGTTTAAAGAATAAGAGCAATGTGGATATGTTGAAAGGAAAGTTAATTTACAAGGATAGCAAGATATCAAGGTATTAAGTTCACTTTTTAGACTAGAAGTTATATCTCCAAGTACTTGCTATCATTTCAAGTCACATACTTTTTTTCCTTCCTTTCAATATTAAGGGGTTTGCCAGTTCACTCAATTGCTTGGAAATGTCAGCATTCTGAGTAACGCATCCAAAGAAATCAGAACTTCAAGGCAGGAATGTTCCTCAGATAATATGGTTTTTGGACACATCAGAGTTGGTGAAAACCAACTCTAAAAGCTTCCCAAGTTACCATGTAATTAAAAGAGCAAAAGTTTCCCTCTCTAGGTGTCACAATGTCCAATCAAAGCAGTTGCCTGGCTCCTTTGACCACTTCTGTTCCACCATCTATTGCCACCTGTTGAGATGACCTTGGTTCCCACAGGAGAGCTCTTTATTTTGTCTATGAGCTGGTCTAGCTATTTCCCCCTCATCCCCTATACCGTATGACAACTATGAAGCAGCACAAGATGGCTTCAGCCAGGTTCAATTCAGAGTTGACAGGAACATTTTCCATTTTCCCTTTCATTGCCATGACACAACACCCAAGCTGCATTCCTTTATATTCTTTGAGTAAGTTATGTATATGAGATTGAAGAAACAGGAAAAAATAGCTTTTTATCGATTCCTGGATTTGGTGGAATATTTATAAAACTATTCTTTTGAAGTTTAGAAAATGGTTACAAAACAAACATCTACAATTTAGTGATTTCTAAGTTAAACATGTAGTGTATTAGGTGGTTAAACATGTAGTGTAATAAGTAGTTTAGATTTAAATTTGGCCTAAGAGAAAAGAAATGGAAGAACTGAGGTGGAAGTTTTCCTAAGATCTTGGTATATTCCAGCATATTTTCACCATTCATTACAGGATGCTTTAATTACAGGGTCAGATAAAGATGGAAAAGTGGAATCACCAGGCAGGTTTTTCCATAAGTTTTTGGTTTTCTTCTCCATTTTTAAAAAAATGAATACTAAGTCTGTGATGTCATCCTGGGGCCATCTATCTGATTCTGTATTCTCTGTTCTGCATGTAGGATAATCTAATCCTCTTTTACCAACTTCACCGTTTGCATCTATCAATTATTTTGTGATTAGCTACTAGCTATCTTAGTACTTTAAATCAACTTCATTGCAAAATGGGTTTCAAAATGGGTCAAGGGGAGGGGCCTTATGCTACTGAGACATAATGATACTTTCTACATGTTTCATTTAGTAAAATATAACTTCTTGGCATTACATAGAAATTAATAGACAATGTCATTTCTGTAAATTAGATGTACTGTAACTGCATTTTATTCCCCTTCTTCTCTTCTCAGATCTTTAATTTGTTTTGCTTGTTATTTCTTATACTTTTTCTGCTTTGTATAACTTTGTTTATCCCAAAAGAGAACAGTATGATTAGATGATATTACATTTTCAATCAATCAATCAATAATTATTTGGTCAATGGCCAGCACAATTTAAAAGAATGAAAACAGAGTGAAATGTCTTGTTCTTTTCCTTCCTTCCTTCCTCCCTTCCTTCCTTTCTTCCTTCTTCCAGACCTTCCTCTTTCCTTCCTTTCTTCCTTTCTTCCTTCCTCCCTCCCTCCCACCCTCCCTCCCTCCCTCTCTCCCTCCCTCCCTTCCTTCTTTCCATCCTTCTTGCCTTCCTTTCTAATGGATTGTTAAATAGGATTAAGTGTGAAATTTATTCCACAATACTTGTAAATAAGTAGTTAGGAAGATCAACCCTTAAAAATAATTAAAACCTATATAAAATCCATTATAGTCCCTGAGCCTGTAAAATAATTCTATGTAATTTTGTTTATAATAGCAGACATATTATTTCTGTAGCTCACTGATCCTCTCATATAGCAAATAAAGTCCAAATTCAGATATTGTTAGAATATCTACTGGTAGTATAGTGTTAGTTGGAGAAAAATATTTTCCAATTATTCCTCAGTGTGAAGTTTGTCTCAGGTATGTCAGTTACATAGAAACAAGAAAGGTTAGTGGGGCATTTGAAATTTCTAAGCATGTTATATATGCTATATTGGTAGCCAGGATACACATGGTAAGCTGCTGCTGGTATCCCCATTTTAAGGCTTCAAACAGCTCTCAACCATTTCACCTTTCCTTTGTAATACCAGGAATTTCATTGTTCATTATTGACTCTAGATCAGTTATGAGCAAGTTCAAAGTAATAGTCTTAATATATGTCCTTCAGGTACCTTATGAAATCTGTACAAAGCTAAAAGGTAATTTTCAGCCCTGAAGTTTGTAATATACTACAATAATTAAGTATTAGGTTGCTTAAGTAGATAAGGTAATTGATGTATCATCTTCATCATAACTATAAGTCTACGAAACATATAAACGGTTTGTCTTTTTAGAAATCTTAGAATGAAGAGTGAAAGGATAGATGTCTTTTGCTTGCAATTTAGCAGCTGGATCTCTGAAAAATTTTATTGTGTGAAGGTACATTGTGCAGGCAGGGTCTACTTGAATTTACATATTTTAAAAAGAAATATATCCACAAACAACTGGTAGCAACATCTGGCATTAATATATATTTCTAGAGTTAACTCTTATATAACTTTCACTATCTGTACTTTGGATGTCTTAATTTTTCTTCTATTTTGCTTTTGAAAGAAATGCCAAAAGTAAAAGGCAGTGTGTAAATAAAAGACTTAAAAAACCAAAAAAATATATATATGAAAGATGTATCCTTGCAGTATGTAATATTTAACAATCTATTTCAATTACTACAAAAATAAATGATAGAAATATTCAAAAACAATTTTTGCATAAGTAACATTTCAAAGTACTAAACGATAATAAAAAAAAAAGAAAAAGAAATTCAATCTTGTAATGTAGCTGCAGCAAATAATTATTTTTTTTAGGTTACAATAGTTTAAACTTTCTTTAATCAGTGTTTTGTTATGAAGGGAAATGCCAATCATATATTTACATGAATTTGAACATCTACATTTATCTTTAAAACTGAAGTAATGAGAGGTGAATCACTTCTATTACTTACTAGGTCAAGTATAATATTGCTAGCAATAATTCATTACATTAGGGACAAACCCAGGATTTTCTTTGGAAAGGAATATTTTAAAAAACTTAGTCTCCATTTCATTTTTAAAGTACATTTTTTTATAAAAAAATATTTCTGAACCTGTTTGAAGGTTTGGACATGATTCTGTTTTATGGATGGAATAAAACTGAAGTAATTTCTATTCAATTTATATATATAATTAAATACTGTAAATTAAAATAAGACTATGTTATTTAAAGTTGTATATGTACAGTGACGATGACTGAATATGATGTTTCTCTGCATATTGCTAGTAAATCTTCTGTGCTGAATCCACTCATTAGCATTCATTCTACTTGTGTAGTTGCTTGAAGAAATCACACTTAAGGTACTCATTTCATGTGAAAGACATAGTCACATAAGCAAACTCTGAACAGAATAGCTATAAATAATTATTTTGCCCATGACCAGTGTCAGCAGGAGTCTCATATAGTTCACTGCTGGAGCTAAATTTCCCAATTTATTGAATAATTGTTAATGTTCATTTTGACAAGTCAGAACATTTGCTTCTTTGTGATTTTGTTAATTTTGAAATGGTGGTTACTAATTAGATAATAATCACCATTGTCTCTAGAAAAATTAAATTAACACTCTTATTTACTAGAGGACATACACACTAGTAATAAATAAAATAAAAATAGTAATCATCTATAATACTGTTGGAATTTCCCTTCCAGCTTAATAATATTGCTGTCTAGTGTCTATGGAAATTCTAATCTTCCAAGTCATGGTTGTTACAAAAGTGCTTTTCCAAAAGACAACTGGACTTCCTTGGTTTTTTTTCCTTCTAAACATTTCATTTCTCATCCAAGAAGTTTATTAAGTTTTGACTCTGAAGAACTGAAGAAGCTTCTTGGATGAGAAGGAAAATGTTTTCAAGGAAAAAAAAAAACCAAGGAAGTCTAGTTGTCTTTTGGAAAAGTACCTTTGGGACTGTGGTCTAATATTTTTACCAATATATCATATGTAATTAAACATTAGACTCCCCCAGATCCACCATAAACTGAATGCTATCATTCACACCTTCCAGATGGAACAAATGCATCAATGAATTTACAATTTAAGTATCAAATCATATGGCTAAAATAGAACTATTATTAATCATACTGTAATTACATGCTATGGAACAAATTGTAGTGGTCATGTTCATATATAACTATAAATTGACAACTATGCTAATACAAGTCAACACAGTAAACTCAACATTCTGTGTGAACTAGACCAGAGGTCGCCAACCTTTTGGACCTCAGGGACCACCAAACTCATAATTTTAGATCCCAGGGACCACTAACCGGTTCTGTGGATGTGGCCTAATTTGTGGGTGTGGCTTGGTGATCATGTGACTGGCTGGGCATGGTTTGTATATAAATATTATAAATATTTATATAAATATTGATATATTTTTTATAAAAAAGAGCAACTTTTTCCCAAAATCAGGCAAAGCAGGCAGGCAGATTGAGTTGCTCACAGAATCATTCAGAAATTTATCTATCTGTTAGCTCAGTCTGTCACATAAAATTTGCTTGCAAGCAAAGTCATAAAATTTGCTAGCAAGCAAACTCACAAAATTAACTCACAACACACCATGTATGTAAATATTGAATTTTTTATAAAAAAGAGCAACTTTTACCCAAAATCAGGCAAAGCAGGCAGATTGAGTTGCTCACAGAATCATTCAGTGATCTATCTATCTGCCATCAGCTAGCTCAGGCTCTCAAATTTGCTTGCCATAATTTGCTGCAAGCAAACCTTCAGTCCTAAGGGAGGTTCAGCTGTGCTGAGCTGAAGATCTAAAGATTAGCTAGAAAGCAAGAAATCCAACCATTTTCTGCTTCCTAGCTAATCTAAATCTCCCAGCACAGCAGAACAGATGATGGTTGGAAAAAGGAAAAATAGAAATTTAGCAGGCAAGTTTACCAGGCAAGGAGTGAGTGGGCGGGGAGGGTTCTGCAAAGAGATAAATATATATTATTGGTATCTTCATATCACTGATATCAAGTAATGCCGGTGAAATTCATATGATCGTATTGTACAAAGAACATAAATTAGTGCTGGTCCATTATTGGAAGTAGGGACTCACATTCACTCAGCAACAGTATCTCATAAAAACTAGCAATTTTCCAAAAACTAAAGCACTACCTGAAGAAAAGCTGTTTCAATTCTCTTACAATTGACCTACCATCTGTATCCCTCATTGCTACTTTGTTATTACAGTAAGAAACAACTCTCATTTGGAGGGACCTTTTTTTCTTACTCAGACCTATCATTATCTCAGACAAGTCTGCTTCCCAACAGTTCCATGTTGATATAAATTGTCTTTTGTGTCTTACAGTCTTGATGAAGTCGATTCACTCAATAAGTACATGAGACAAAATTAGGAGCAATATTTGATTTGACAAGCTTAATGTATCCAATGAGAACTTGGTTAGAGTACAAGTGTTCCTAGGACTTAACTGTTCAAAATTTATAAAACAAAAGCCTTGTTTTTTAAAGGTCTCACTAGTATCTGGTTTATGATATTATTTGTCATGTTATATTCTGAGACATGGGATCAGACAATATTGATATCAGCCAATAATTAATTTCTTGTATGCATGTTTTATTATCAAGATAAATTTGATTGTAGTTAATAATGGCCATGATATGGAGATATGTATTTGTGTGTGTGTGTGTGTAGCTATTTTATTTTATAATGCCTAAGTAATAAATAATAAATTCAAAATATATAAGAGAATGCATTGATCAATACAAGCTCTAAATTGGTAAAACTAGCAACAAATAAAGAAAGAAAAAAAGAGAAAAATGGGAGAGAAAATTGATTTTTTTTTAAAAAAAAACAGGACAACTCCAAAAACTTTAATTATATTGCTTCAAAAATTCCCATAACCATTTTGAGTTAAATATCCAGACTAAAATGAGCAGATGAATTGAAAGTGATGGTAGTGTCTGAGTAATTATTACTGCATAAAATATGAAGAAATATGAATGACTGGAGGAAAAGAGTCATTTCTAATTTTTGTGTATGAGCTGGTAACATCTGTTTCAGAGACACCAGTTCCTATTAGCAGAAGTAATTGAAATGAATTGCTGCTTATAAGAGTACGATAATCCTGCATCTTGTTGGGCTAGATAGTGATAATGTATAAAGCTTGAACAAATACTGTAAATAAGATTTGGATACTTAGTTGAATATCAAGTTAGATATTGTGTCTGGATCACTCATTTATAAGGAACAAAGCCACAGGAGAAAATGATAAATGTAGAAGTTATATTCCATCAGGATTTTGTGAAAAACAGTTCATGGGAAAGTATCCAATAATATTTAATAAAAAGTTGTAGGCACAGGTGTCAAACTTGATTGTGTCACATGATGTATTGCGATGATTTTTTACCTGAGCATGATGCATCTGGCCTGCAGGCCACCAGTTTGACAGGCCTGAGTTACTTTCTTTTTGTATATTTGTTTTTGTCTTTCATTATACTATTATTTCATTATAAATAGGGACGCAGTGGCTCAGTGGCTAAGATGCTGAGCTTGTCAATCAGAAAGGTTGGCAGTTCAGCGGTTCGAATCCCTAGCGCAGCTTAACAGAGTGAGCTCCCGTTATTTGTCCCAGCTTCTGCCAGTTCGAAAGCACAAATGTTATAGTTTGTTGCAGAAATAAAATCCAGAAAGCACACACAGATGACTGGTTCAGCAGGATTCAATAACTTCTTTATATACATAATAATATATGAGTAAAATGTACAATACCAATAGTAGGTTCTTCCAACATGGTAGAAGTTACAGATAAGCCCAGACAAGTTTTCAGTTTAAGAACTCAGAGCAGACTAGATTCAGTTCTCAGCATAGCACTTAGAGCTGCAGGCTGTTTCAGTTTCAGTTTCTAGTTCAGCTTTCATTGGCTGACCTTGTTACATGTCTCTGCCAGCTCATGAATATTCTGACAAAAAAATGCAAGTAGAGAAATAGGGACCACTTGGTGGGAAGATAACAGCTTTCTATGCATCTTCGGCATTTAGTCATGCAGACCACATGACCACAGAGACAGTTTTGGACAGTGCTTGCTCTTCAGCTTTGTAACGGACATGAGCACCACCCCCTAGAGCCAGAAATGACTGGCACACATGTGCAAAGGAAACCCTTAATTTTACCTTTATGCTAAGATACTATAGCAGGAACTATATATAGTAATACATATAATCTTTGTTCAAGTATTTCCAGTAGAACTTCATTTTGAGATATATAATAGTTACTGTTGGCTTTCTCAGACTGCTGGAGAAACAATGCATGGCCATGTAAAAATTACAGCTACAAAATTATATTAGCAAATAAAGAGATTTCACAGCTTTGTGCAGCCAAAGTGCAAGTCCCCATATAAATACAAACGGAAAAGGCTTGTGTTAATTTCACTTCATAAACTGAGGTGCTTAACATTTCCCCTATGAATTCCCAATGCTATGAGTCTGATTAGAAACTGAATTACACAGCCAAGCCTGTATGGTTCACACAAAAGAGTTCAGATTATTCCAAGCAAACAAAGGAATGCATTGTTGGTTGTTTTCTTTTCTTTTCATTTTAATATGCATAGTCAAAATTTGGGGATTTGGGAATCTAAAATTTGCTCTTATTCTTGTTTTAAAATTTAATAAATTATTTTTAAAAGTATTTTTATACTTAGCTTCTTGGTCAAATTAAGTAGTTATTGTTAAAAACAGTGGCAGTTTTAATTTCTCTGCTGTTATATTATAATATATATTCCAAAACAGAAAAAAAATATTGTTTATGTCATTTCCATGATAAACAAGTTGCTTGGTCTTCTAGACCATTTTTAAAATTAAAAGTTTTAAGATTATGAGTTTTTACTTCAAAAAGGTAGGTGCTAAACTGTATTCCACTACAGTGGAATAAGCATTCTCTTCTTAATTTTAAGATTTGAATCTGTTACTTAAATCAAAAAAATATTTTTATTCTTTTAATGCATTTTCCATTTTGATATCACAGAAACCAAGCTATGTATTAAGCATATACAATATTCAGTATGCATTTATCAGTTATTCATTCTGTATAATCTTCAATCTCTTACAACACCCAACTATAAACCTCTAAAAAGGGCAAAAGGAGGGTTACACAATGAAAATACTGTTATTTCACTGTGTGTGTGTGTGTGTGTGTGTGTGTGTGTGTGTGTGTGTGTGTGTGTAACAGCTGTCCTGCCCTACATAAGGGACAAAATCAGTAAGATACTACACAGGCATCACATCAAGACTGCCTTCAAAACAGACAGAAAAATAGCAGCCATCCTAAGAAACCCCAAAGATAAAATTGTCTGGAAAACCAAGGCGTATATGAAGTCCCCTGAGCATCATGCCCATGCATTGGACAGACCAATAGAAGAATAAGTACCCGCCTGGATGAACACAAAAATGCAGTAAAAAAGCTGGAACACACTTCCTTACTAGTCCAACACATGAAAGCCACAGGTCATAGCATCGACTTCAATGGCACCAAAACCCTAGCCACTATAGAAAACCCCAGCTACAGAATTATCACAGAAACCATAGAGATTGAGAAAAGACCTGAAAGCATGAACAGAAGAGATGATTCCACCAGGCTGTCAATCATTTGGAAGCCTGCACTCACAAACAAAAAAATATCCACACCACAAGCCAGGCAAACACCTGGGCACAAACAGATCCCCCCTGATACCTCCAGCTCAAACACATCCCAACCAGGCACCCAGATGAAACCCAGCTGCCTAAGTAATGATAGCCGTCCATTTACCCGAAGCCAAGCTGCACTAAAGACCTCCAATAAAGTAACACAATGCTGCCAGCCAATCAAGATACAAAAAGAGCCAAAAAACAGACAGAAGATATTAGAGACACCAATCAAGCAGAACACAGCAAACTCCGAGACCAATAAACACAGACCAACCAATCAGGATGAAGAAAAAAACCATTCTAACACAGCAGTAGGCTAGCACCAAATTTAAAACAGAAACGGCTGTGAAAGCCTGACTCCCAGACAAACACAATACACAAGCCTGATGATGGCAGATGAGATTCTGCCAAAACGTCACTACAACTTTAAAAGCACAACTATAATGATGTGGGAAAATACCCGAACAATCAGCATATCAGAATCCATCTATTCATACACATGTATACATACTCATATATGATATTGATTAATTGGTTAAAATAATTTCCTTCGTGAAATTCTCAATGTTTACAGTACTTGGTTATCTGCCTTTTCCCACAAACATTTAATTTTGAAAAAGTTTCTATTCCAAGCATGGAATAGGATCATGGAAAGTATATGACTATAGGTGCGACTACTTTTAAACAATGCATGCTTTCAGTTACAGCTTTGACATGATGACACAAGCTTGGTGATAGAAATGAACATTTGAAACAGCTCTCATTGCTTCCTTTTTGTTTTTCAGTTATTCATATATCCATTATGCTCACAATTCTCACAATTCTCACAGATCTCTCTCTCCCTCCCTCTCTCTCTCTCTCTCTTTCCAGTAAGCAATCTACTTATAATGTTTGTGTACTTTTTATTCTTGCTAAATTAATCATACCTTTTAAACATTCTGTTTCTAAGAACTCTTTGAGGTTAGTTGGTAATGAAAACTAAGGATAAGAAAGACTGACAAATTACATATTTCTTCCTATTAAGAACCAGTTAAATTCTACATCCCATAAGAATAGAATTTAACATGATGTATTCAGTGTTTAATACAAACATAAAATATGCATCTGGTAGAAAATATGTTCTTGAATACAGCTTTGGCCAAAAATAAGAATAGATGAATTTTAATGCTACTGTTTTTTATGGTGATTTACTAGTAAATTGCCATCATTAATATTGTTCATATTCTATGTAATATGTGTATATATGTATTTATAAGGATTACTATACATATTTTTATATATATGTATATTTACATACATACATGCATACATATATGCCAATTTATTCAAGAGCATTTTGGGCTAAGCATATGGAATTTACTTATAACAATATAATTTATTTTATCTTCCCAATATCCTACTTTATGTTATACTATTTGCTTCTTTTGTATTAGTGGTGGAAAAAGTTACATGTATAAATAATTCCCTATTTTCTTCAGAACAGAAATCAGCTACACTTTAACTGGGAAGCTCATTGTTTCTGGGAAATGATGAGCTACTAGAAGTTGCAGAATTAACTACTTTCTCTCCACTAGTTCATTTTCCTATCTGATACTACTGCCTTCTATCTCCCTCCTTCTCCCTTTCTCATCTTCTTTGTAATAATAGATGAAAACTGGTTATATATCAGTTCTAGTCTCTTTCAGACTGTATCTTTGGCTTAAGCATTGATGCATAAACTGCAAACAAGTTTATCTTTCATAAATTCTTAATAAATTTTCTCACTTTTGAATTTAAATTAGCTGGAAAAAAATGCTGATATCAGCCTTCCTATAATATGAACAAAATTAATTTTGGCATTTCTACCTTGTTTGTTAAAAAAAGAAATCCATTTGTTTCTAGAAGAAATTTTTAAATACAGATGAAATGCACTCACTTCTTTCCTAGACAACTGAATAATAATTTAAAAAATGTTCTGTGTTAAAGAAAATATTAACCAACATGTAAGGAATTAAGAAGCACCTCAGTACAAGAAAATACCCTTTCTTATGTGGTGAGACAAATTAATATAAAGCTATAAAACTGTTTAAATATGACCAAATATAATAGAGGAAATAGCAAAGTTAAATTGCAGTTCCTAAAACCATTTTGAAACTCACAGTTTAAGGCTTTCAGACATCTTTTTTTCTTTCTTTTTCTTTTTGTCAAATTGTATTAATTTTTGCTCTTTGTTAATTTCCACAGGAAAATGTCAAAAGGCAAGATATAAATAAATGGAAAATAACAATAGAATAATAATAAATAAGATGGAAAAGTACATAAGCAGTATGTGTCAAAACATGCTATTTGATGAGCCATAGTGGTACAGTGGTTAGAATGCAATAATGCAGGCTAATTCTGCTGACTGTCAGGGGTTTGATCCTTTCCAGCTCAAGGTTGACTCAGCCTTCCATCCCTCCAAGGTCAGTAAAATGTGGACCCAGATTTTTGTGGGTAATATGCTGAGACTGTTAACTGCTGAGAGAGGCATGTAAAGCACTGTGAAGTGGTATATAAGTCTCAGTGTGATTGCTAAATATGAAATAAGAATGAATGGATGATAAATGAATGAGAATTGAATCCAAAACCCAGTACAAAAGAAGCACAATGAGATGGTTTGGTCATAAAGAGGAAATGAATAACAATCAAATGATGAAACTTAATGTAGGAGGACAAATAGATGAGTTGATAAAGCAAAAGACTGAGGCAGTTGCGGTTGGATAGAGTTGATGATGATATAATATGATATGAAATGATATGATGATATGATGCAATAAAAAAGAGTGAGCCAAGAAATTTAAAGAACAAAAAGTAATTGATGAACTGGTTATGAACATACTAGGAATAAGACGCATTAGAAGATGTAGCCTTACCATCATTAGTTCAGATTAGATCTTTATCTTATGCCTATTTCTTATATATAGAGGTAGTCCTCAACTTCTGACTGTTAATTTAACAATTGTTAGAAGTTACGATGCCTCAGTTTTTGACACATCTGTAAGTTATAACCATCACGGTCATATGATTACGTCATATGATTGCGTCATATGATTACATGGTCATATGATTGCGATTTGGGTGCTTGGCAACTTAAAAAGCGGCTCACATTTATGATCATTGTGATCACATGATGTGTTTGCAACCTTCCCAAACAGTTTCCAACCTGGAAAGTCAATTGGGTTACCATTGTTTCATGCACTTAATGACCATGTGATTCATTTAACAACCACATTAAAATGGTTGTAAGATTGCATCAGGTCAGATGATGACTCACTTAACAACTACATCATTTATATCACTTCTGGGTCCAATTGTGATTGTAAGTCAAAAACTACTTCCCTGTATATCCAGCTATGGTAACAGATTAATCATCTCTGTGGTAATCCATAAATTATGGAATACTATTTCCCCAGAAATTTATGGAATATCTATTAAATATTTTAGAAGGTAAATAAAGAATTAATTAATTAACACTTTCTTACAGGTTCTTTGTATGAATATTGGATGACTATTATTTTTGTTTTTGTTTTTCTTTCTTGCTCCATGGAAACTAAACTATTTAGAGTCATAAAAGTTAATCCTAACATTACTTTGGTTTAGAAATGTAACAATGTGCATAGTTTGTGTCAGTTTAGATTAGAAAAAAATGTAGTTTCACAACTGGAAAAAAGTAAAAATGTTATGTCTTCGAGATAAATTCTCAGAATCATAAAATTGAAATGTTCCTTGTAATTTGGTGAAATATTGACAAAGTTTTTACAAATCCAAAAAAGCACATATTACTGTAAATTGAATGTATCTAATTCATTGATTCTTTTTAATCATTTCATCATCTCTTTATGTAATGTTATATGCAGAGTTCTTTAGGTAAGTTCTGAAATTACGGGGAATCCAACAACAGCATTGAAAAAATATAGCAAATACAATAACACATTTTACTGCACACATTATACTGAAGCTGTTATTGTAATTGTATCTTATACTGGGATGTACTTTACAAATATACTCCTGTGTGCCTGGGGTGAAAAATATCATATATTTAGGCCACAAATATTATACATTATACACATTATACTTAGCAAATGGCATATAGAGACAATAATGATATATCTGGGTTGTAACTTTCTTTAGTTTCCTTTATTTATGTTTATTTATTATTAGACTTCTGAGTCACCCATCTCACTGAGGCAACTCTCGGTGGCTTAGTTTCCTTTGTGCTGGTCTATAGCTCTAATAAAAATGGATTTGATTTGACTTGACTTGATTTCCCTTATCAGATTAATTCAGAGATGCAAATTGTTGCATTCACAACATGACTTCTCCAAATTGCCTCCCCATTCCCTCACCAACTGCACTAAAACCCATCAACTTTCCATCAACCTGTATGTTCAGCTCAAAAGGAGAAAAGCTCATGTAGATTCAGACAATGTGATATTTTTGTTCAGAACCTGCACATGTATTCAAACTCCTATATCTGATTACCTTTCCATATTAAGGATGCCAGAACAAGGCTTTTCAATTTGCCATCAGTCTTCCATATCTATTTCTTGTGGTTGAAACTTTCCAAATCGGGAATGTTTTGACTACTATTGGATTGTTTGGTCAAATTGCTAAAAGTAATTGGTTGGCTAAAATAGCAAGATTATATTTTAAAAATTGCATTTTCTAAATCAAGAAAAATGTGGGAAAATAAGAGAATATGATTTAATAGAGAGAAGTAGTCATAAAATAAAAACAAAAATGTGAACATTTTTTATTATCGTCTACTTGAAGTAGAATTTGTGAGGATAAGACATGCTTATCGTAGCCTATTTCATTTGAATTTGGGCTTTGAATATTCAGTTTGCAAACAGTTTTGATTAATGGTACAAAGACCTGCTTACAACACATTTCAAGGACATATAGGATTTAAAAAAAATCAGCTGCATCTTCAACTACACAAAGGATACAACTTGAAAACAACATAAAAGACCTGATACCAGATCTCAAAAGAATGAATGCTACTTTGTTGAATACTTTGACTTTATCTTTCTGTGTGCCATAGGTTCAAGTTCAGTTAGGAAAGAAAGCTATTCTGGTGGGGCTTTTGAAACTAATTTTAACTAACCAATTCATCATAAGAACTGTGCTACAGAGATTAAAAATATGTCTTTCATATATATATTTTTAAATAAACTATCATATAAAAGTCTAATCCTGCTGCTGATTTAGAATCATTCATAACCTGGCAAATATTTGAAGCACAGAACTTTTGTTATATGTGTAAAAATATATTTGTTTACTTAATATGCATTTAAAATAAAACATCAAGGAAAGTTTACAAATATCATTTCTGTCTGTCTCTGTCTCTCTCTTTTTCTCTTTTTCTCCCTCTCTCTCCCTCCCTCCCTCCCCCTCTCCCCCCCCTCTCATTATATTTGGTTTTAGACATAAGGGACATATTAAACAAAATTGCAATAAATCATGCTCTCCTCTTGCTTTCACCTTGTTTAAATGATGGATACAAATGCTTAATTTTCATTCCTTAATTTGAATAGCTAATTATTATTTATATTTTTAGCATGATCTTGATTAATAATTTAATCCTTCATACTTTAATCATAAGTCACATTTCTGCATTTTTCATTTCTAAGTACAAGCAGTTGAAAGTTTAAACCCAAACTGTACTGAAAAGGATGCAAACTGTTTCTTCACCTTGACCAAAAAAAAAAAAAAAATACAGTGAAGGAAAGACATAAAGATATAAGCTAATATGTAAGGCCATTTAAAACTGTTATGTGATTGGTTGATTTATAATACATTTACTGTGACTACATGTAAACCTTCCTAACATTTCTATTGAAACTTTTAAATGAAAGACAGACTCTTACAATAGTAGGTGCCCATGCATATGAATGGTAGATAATGCTTGTGATAAAGATTGGTTTCAACATGACAAATGCTGGAGAGCAGTTGAAGCTCAGTGGTAGAATCTTCTCTTCCCTGAAGTGAAGCTGGATTGTTAAGTTTCCAGAGGTCTCTCAAGACCTGTTGATGTCAGCAAGTCTGTGGACCCAGAGAACAGGTGAATTAATTCTGTTTTCATATTCTAATGTATTTATTAAGTGTTTTTTTAATTCTGTTGTACATTACTCAGAATTGTTTTTTGCAAGATAGCTATATACTGTATATTGGCTTAATAAATACATACCCATATAAATAATGTTAGAGGAGGGCAGTAAAAATATTTGGAAGCTCACTGACACCATTAATCTTAGCAATTGATATAAATTCCGTTCAGCTTGTAGATATTAAGAGCATGGATAAGGTATGGAGACATGACTGTTTTCTTGAACTTTGCTTTCCTATCTGATTAATGATGTGATGAAAAAGCCTTTGAAATGGGATAGTTTATATGTTTGAATTGTTGTTGTTATTATACTGTAAACCCAAACCAAGTTCTGTAAAGCTGACAATATGAAAAAATCAAATGAAAAGCAAAATAAAATGACTGTGTAGAGAAGAATTCAAAGCCTTTATAACAGGGTTGAAAAACTCACGTAGTCACGGCGTCGTCACATAACATATCATGACTTTTTGCCCTTTCACTAAATCAGGTGTGGGCATGGCCAGCGTGTGATTCCCACAGGCTGGGAGTTTGACAGCCCCGCTCTATAAGCATGGGGTATATGTCTCATTGTTTAACAAATGTAGTTATAAGAACTATACTGAAAAAGCCCTAATTTGATCTGGAAGATCACTGTAAAAAGGATGATTTCAAACACTTCTTGCTGTGCTAAAAGGATTGACAAAATGGCGGTTATACAGTTTTATATGCTTTTTGAAGAAACTGATTATCTTCAATCCATTTCAATAAAGGTTTTGTTTGCAATGTGATCCTTGGGCTGGTTTGGGTCCTGTTAGTAGATAACCTATACCAAATATTGGCTGGAAATGACAATTATCATCAATTATAGTATTCTTTTAAGCTATTATGGTCAGTATGTACTTGTAATTTTCTGCTTTCTAAACTGCATTGGCTGGCTGCCAGTTTGCTTCCAGTTGTGATTTATAGAGCTGATTATTACATACAAAGATCTACATGGCATTGGCCCTTGCTACTTAAGAAACCATCAAAACTTTGAATCTCCCACAGTACCTGCCCAGCCAATTTGATCCAACAGAGTTTCTTTGATCATATAATGCCATCTATCAGGCATCTGGAAGCACACCTCCTCTATTGTGGTACCTGAACTCTAGGATGTATCCCTCCTTGAAAACCAGTTAGTCCCCACCCTCTGTTGTTTTGAAGGACCTTGAAGACCTGGATTTTTGTGCTGGCCTTTAGCAAGTGAAATTATAATGATATTTGGGTTTGTTTTTGCTTCTGTTTAGTGTTGTTAAATTTATTCCTTTATTCTTGTTCATTATTCTTTTCTCCCATTCTTTTCTTAATTGTTCTTACTTGTGAATCACTCAGGGTCCTTAGGAACTCAGTGGAATATTAATGTTAATAATAGTATGTTCTTGAAAGTGAAGCTGTCAGAGTTCATGGTAAATCATATTTTTCTAGGCTATTGAATTGTTTATTTTAATTATTCTTCCTGTTTTTGTATTGTTTTTTTATATGCAGCAAGATCCAATTAGATCTGTTTCAATACACATTTAAAGAATTAACACTTTGTATTGGATGCTTGTTTTCCATATATGTGGACAGTACTAGATAAAATATCAAGGCAGCTAACAAAAGTTTTTTTTTTTTAAAAAAAACCCAGAATCCTCTTGTTTTTAATATTTCTGCTTAATTTACTACAGTAGTCTTTACTCTTGACAACTCTGTTTTACAAGCCAATTAACTGATTTGTTCTAAGACTTAGGTATTAACTAAAAATCAACACAGGATTAAGATTGTATTGCTGTTGAAATTGAGCAGAATCCAGGATTAGTAAAATCTTGATGTAATACAGTATTCACCATCCATATGTTTTACAGGAGATATATGATTTGCATTTGAGCTATTGGATGTCAGTAAGACAGAATGGGGAAAATTGTTTGCAAAATATAGTAGTTGCATACTTCCAAAGTTTCTAGGAAATTCATTAGTTGCTTATTATTTAGAAAGACAGATACACAACATCTGTGCAGAAATCCAAAGCTTTTACTTAGTGCTTGACCTCATATAATGTTAGTTACTTCTAAAACTGTAGCTTTTTTAATATCAAAATTGTTTAAATTTGGTTGCTAGTTAAGTAATTTTCTCATACTGTATGCCTTCAACACATGTCTATTCTTTCCTAAGTTCTCTTCATATATACTATATAGCATATGTTTTTAATTTCAAATTGTATGAGAGCCAGTGAGTATATTTTGAAAAGTACTTCCCAGCCATAAGTTTTAGAATCTTGAGGTGTCAATCTTTATTTATTTGCTTTCCCTCACTTTTATAAACACTATCTTTTACCCTCTATGACAGTTATTTACGATCCTTCACATTTATCTTGGTGAAAATTATTTTACAGGTCTGAAACTGACACCTGGGCAGGTTGGGCGATCTCTGGGAATTTGGGAAGCCTGGTATGCCAACTGCCAATACCACAACTTTTAATCAAAAGTTGAGCTCTTTGATATTTCTATTAAAAAGAAAAAGAAAAGAAATAAGTTACAGTCGGTTTTGGCTTTCCCGTGATAGTCAAGGAAAGGCATGGAGTTTTAAATTTCAGAAAACTGGGTTGATAGGGAGAAAATTGCTATTATTCTTCTATTTTGTAATAAATGTCCATTCAGAGCATTCTGTTGGCCTCTATCTTTGTTTTAATACTGCAGTGTTCTTTCTTTCACTCTCTTCCTCCTTGTGCATAAACTTATTTTCTTTTGAATAAAGCTTTCCATCTGTGTCAGAATCAACATACTGAAAACTCAGAAGCTGTGTGCTTGAAACATTTTTCCATGACCTATTCTATTTTCTACTCCTACCTCTTCCAAGTTCTCTATAGTATAGACATTTTTCCTTAAATCCAGTCCTTTTATTTTTTATTTAGTGGGAAATTAGCTTTGAATTTGAATTTTTTTTGCATGTTTAACAGGTCATCAAATTATTTCACCAGTGCTACTGAAGAATCTTTGGAAGGACTGTTTAGAAGAAAGAATTAACGAAGAGGGAAGAATTAAACCAGAAAATAAAAACAGAAAGTATATCCCTGCCAACACAATACAATAATTCATTATTTCATAGTTTCATTTCACTGTCTTAAACAGCAACAACAACAAAACTGTGTTAGCTAATAGCATTTATAAGGGGGGGGGATTAGTTAAGATAAAGGATTCCTTATCAGAAGATTTCTTGAAATATGAACAGTATGTTTATATACAGGTTCTCCTTGTCTTACAACCATAATTGAACCCAAAATTTTGGTTGTAAGTCATTATGGTTATAAGTTGACACACTCACATAACCAGAAGTTAAATTTTAATCTTTCTCCATTGCAATTATTGAAGAAACATCGCTGTTAAAAGATCCCATTCATTTTAATGAGCCTTCTTTTGTTGGGATTTCGCCAAAAAAAACACCATCCCAATTTGTGCCTGTTGTTTATTGCGGAGTAGAACAAAATGAAACTGAACATGTATTGCATGGGCTGGATAAACATTTGAAAGTGAATTCCTATACTCCATAGTTTAAATATTAAAAACTTTTCCCAGTTTTCAGAGAGAAAGAAATCTTAAAAATGGCATTCTAATAGATAAGAATATTTCAGAGGGGAAAAAGTAATAAAACCCCACAGAGGTATACAATGCTTTAAATTTGCAAATGAAAGTAACAGGCAGTGTTGCTCTTAATTTTATATTCTATTTTTATTTCATTTTGTTTTTTTAAAAAGTTAGAAACCGCCTTGATAATGTTTAAGCTTAATGTTAATCTTTAAAACCTTAGCCTTTAGAGTAGGTTGAGTTTTTATATTGTCAGTTTTTATAATGCTTCTGGAGATTACAATTGTATTTTGGAAGTTAAAATAAGAACATAATACATATATACCCTACTTGCATCAAGTGAAGTACAGGATTAGTCAATTATACTTTTTCCTGTTCTAAATTTTTATACTAAAAACTCTCATTTAAATCAAGCATGATTCCTGTTAACTTTACAGATACAAGTAATAGAAAAATATAGCAAGAAGAAGCTATATCCTTACTTTTCTGGTATAATACCAAAAAAAAAAAAGAAGAAGAAGAAAATACCTGAGTCAAAAACTTGCCATAAACACTATTAAAGCTACAGTATAAGTATAACCATTCTAGTTTGGTTATGCATGACATGCCCAGTCAAAAATGTGTTCATATCTCAAAAACCTAATGGCTTTCTGCTTAAGAAAAGAGTGAATCTAATTAAAAATATTCCCGGACTTTAGAAAAGTAAGTTTCATGTGTACATTCATTATTGGTTTGGAAGCCAGACATGCACAAAGGTGCCAGAAACATTATTTTTAAAGCACTAAAACTGGAAGCAAAAGACATTATTTCTTAAGCATTAGTGCTGAAAACAAATTATTTAATTCCTATCCAAGATTGTGATAGACGGCAAAACTAATCAAAGTTGTAAAACCTGAGGTTTTTTTTTTAGGTAGTATTAAATTTTAACTCCACATGTCTCATCATTGGCTAGGCAAATTGTGGTAATGTACATTATAATTCACAAATATCTGGAGAATCAGAAGTTTATCATTCCTATTGTATATATTCTGTTAAAAAGATAAAAAAGGACACTCATCAGATAAGATCAAGTGACCACACACAGATGTTGCTTTTGTATATGTTGCTTTTGTATATGTAATATGCTTGATTGCCTCAACATGTATAAACATAGACTGAAAATTAAGCTGTAAATCAACTGTCCTTTCTGCTATATATCAATTTTTCCCTCTTTTCATTTATGAAATATTAAAACTACTGTTAAATGGAGCTCTAGTATGGATAATTAAGTTGTTCTTTTAGAATTTTGACGTATCTTTTAGCATGTTGAACTTCTGGAACATTTTTTTAAAGAAAGTAATGAAGTTATTCAAATGATTAAAAAAAAGTCCCAAACACTACAAATTATTTAAAGGGCTGCATGAGAGTGGCACAGTTACTATCTATGTAATTAGCTTTTAATAAATACTTTTGATAGCTATCTTTAAAGATGCATTTCTGTGGCAAAGTGACATGAATAATAGCACGAAGAAAGATTCCTTTTTGAAAAATGAGCTTTTAGTTATACTTTAATTATGATAAGCTTTTTTCAAACATAAAGTACTTTCACAAATGACTATTCATTTAATGTTATATATCAGTTTTCTAAGAATGCTATGTTAATATAGTATATCAATCCAGTGTGAAAAAAATCCATTATAATTTATTGTTTTAAGTAAGGCAAAAAACTGTATTTAGCTGAAATTATTCTGAATTTTGTTTTGTTTCTTTCTTGTATATTTATAATGCAATCCAAGGTATGCTTTCTCAAAAATCAACATTGTTAATTTCAAGTTTAGTAAACTTTGCTTAATGTCCACAATTGGGACCAGCAACTTATATGAAGTGGATAAATGCAATTGTGACTGTGTTTATGGCATACTTCAGCTTTCCTTTGCTTTACAGACCTATAAATGCAAGAATTGATTGCCAAGTTACTTTTTCATCACTGTTGTAACTGCAAACTGTTGCTGTACAAAGGAGCTGCAATATTAGGAATACTTGTATGATACGAGACTGAAGAATTAATAGTTACACTAAAAATAAAATACATTTTATTACCCATTTACATTCCATATATTTTAGAGTATTACATCTGTTGCATCTTGAATTTTCTCTTCCCTTTCCCGTCCGTTCTCTTCCCTTCACATCATGTCACTTTATTTCACTTCACTTTCCTATGCTGCTATTGATAAACTCACAACACTTAATAATACCCATATATCAATTGAAATTATAATTGTGTACATTTAACAACTGTAAAATAAAATATACAAGAGTATTATGTCTCACATCTCTCTTTTTTGTGCTTCTTGTAGGTATAGCATTTGGTTTGGTTTGGTTTGGTTTGGTTTGGTTTGGTTTGGTTTGGTTTGGTTTGGTTTGGTTTGGTTTGGTTCGGTTTGGTTCGGTTCGGTTCACTTCACTTCACTTCACTTCACTTAGAATGCAGTATTGCAGGGAAACTCTGTCCCTAGCCAGGAGTTTGATCCTCATGGGGCTCAAGGTTGCTTCAGCCTTCCATCCTTCTGATGTGGGTAAAATGAGGACTGAGATCAGGGCAAAATTCTGACATTATAAACTACTCAGAGTGTGCTGTAGTGCAATATGAAGCAGTATATAAGTCTACATGCTATTACTATAAAGACTTTTGATCTTTGGAATGTCTCCATTATGTATGTAAAGCTAACTCAATGTATATAAGCTTTGTGATACAGAAGCAACAAATAACTTGTCATTTCCCTTTTAGAAATGATAATATTAATAGTATTTGCTATCTACTTTTAACTTGAACAACAATTATAATAACCATAATATGAAAAAACCTGAAATTTTCAAAAGTTCCTTCTTGGTTAAAGTAATCATGGATTCTTGAATTCTAACTGAAACATTGATGCGGGGAAAGACATCATTTCATTTCATCAATGCTTCTACTAAAACCTTGTCTGCATTGTTTCTTTTATCTGAGGAGGGACATAGTTTAAAAATGTATTGCAACAGAAATAATATACTTCCTAATCTTAAGGCCAAAAATATATTATTTGAACTTAAATATAGAATTGTGGGTGTTCAAATAATGGAGTTTTGGGTTCTTGGTACATAGGCATCATAAGTTTCATTGTATAATAATTTGTATAATGGCAGATACTTAGCTACTACATCTTGCATGAAATGTGTTTTTATTATTCATTTTTATTTTTGTTATTTCTTACATATTTCTTAAATAATACTGCTTCATGGAAGCACTGATTTAGCAGCCAGTGTAATATAACTGCAATATACATGTATTTATTTTAATTCAATGAAGTTGATATTAGTAAACATTCCTTTTGGCAACAATGACAAAGTGCCAGAATGTCTAGAGTAATTTTTCTATTGATCTTCAAGACCCAAATTCATTCCAGTTCAATATTATTTATGTTGGTAACTACTAAATAGAGTAGGCAGGGCTTGGACTGCAGCTAAAATTGACATTCAGGCAATGTAATGCTGTAATGAAGCTTGAATAAACCGCTAAAAGACAACTTCACAAAATGAAGTAAACAGTGATCATAAACACATAAATCAGTGCTGCAGATCTGAAATACATAACCGATATTGATGTTTTCTTAAAGAAACTTTTTATTATCCGAATATAATTACTGAATGAGATAGTATTGCTTAAAATCATTTTTCTCCTAAATATTGACAGTTGTTCAGAAGCATTAATTTTAGCTGGCATTTCAAAATTGACTGACATAGTCCTTACAGAAAGCCAAGTCCAGAAGCACAAGGGGAAAAGGACAGAAATATATAATGTTTCTAAGAGTGGAGGTGGATTAACTGAACCAAATTCTTTCTAAGAATACTTCCTGATCAAGTTGAACAATAAGAAACTTATAGAACATAGAGAGGAGCCTTGAGGAGATCCACTCATGTAGGTCTCGCTTAACTAGCGGGATAGAATTGATACTGCAGCATAGTCTGAACTTATTTAAGCAAAAATAAGCATTATAAAGATTAATATTTTTTAGAAAGTTTATTTTTGAACATCAAAGCTACTAATCATCTTACAGCCTTTTTTAAAATCATACTTTAAAAGCACATGTTATTGGGTAAGGATTGGAACCAATCTAGACAAAAACAGAGAACTGAGATGCTAACTGAAGTGAAGCTAAATCAAAACTCATACAATAAATATCAGTCCTGTTCCTATTCTAACTGAGTTTACATCTGAATACTTCAATATAAATCTAACCCAACCAACACTTATTTATCAAATTTCCTTTAAAAATCCACCGAAGTTTCAAATGTGTCCAGTTTTTTCCTCATCCAACTGTTTTTTCCTTCTGCTTTACTTCCCTGGCAGAAAAACCTTGAACTAGCCAAATTGGATGGAAGGAAATTTTTTTTAAAAAAAAAATACATTTCCTTTCCGGCTCAAAATTGAGAGAATAGAGAATGTGCACTATCCCTTTCATTTTTCTAGAGCTTTCCTCTCCAACATTGCTTTCATTGCTCATCCAGAAGCTCCTCTCCTCATGCCACTCCAGCCAATCTCTTTCAAGCTATATATGCATCAAATTCTTGATCCTCGGCTTGTCTGGTCCCTCTGTTTATCCACATCATTTCCCATAGATCATGAAAGAAAACTGCCTATCTATTCTGGTTCCATACACCCTATCTTTAAAAGCTTATGCCTTAGATGGCAGGTACTCCAAGCCTTTTTTAAAAATGCCTATCTGTTTGTCAGATCACTTTGAAAAGGAAAAAGATAGATAGACTTTACACTTGACATTTACAAGACTGACAACAGATGGGGATATTTGTTGTTTTGTTTTATAGTAGCTGTCCTCCTTCTCCTCCCCCTCCCCCTCCTCCTCTTCCTCTTAAGAATATTGATATTATCCCATGGCCTGAGAGGACAGAAAGAAAATTTTAACTCTCCCTCCCTCCCTCTCTCTCCATCCCCTCCTTCATCTCAGAAATATCTCTTAAATTAGGGACAGGACTGCATGTGACTTGCATACCTTACTTACTACTTTCAATTCCTGTCTTGCAGCTTTTAGCAGTTAGGTTTTGGCATAAAAATCACATGCATCAAGGAAGATATTGGTGCATATGTGGAAGGCACAGATTTCTAATTAGTTAAGAAACCAAGTAAGCATAGGAGTCAGGGATAATGAAAGGAAAAGGATATCAGTTTTAAGTATGTGTTTGTCATGTTTATATTTGAAAGATAAACTCAAACCACAAATTAATAGCAAATTTGTTGAATTTATTTCTTACTATTTCTCTGCCTCTCTCCTTCCTGAATTCTGACAGATAGATGGGAGGCAGTTGAACTATGGCACTGCATAGTTGACTTTTTCTAATGAGAATTTGATAAAGCTTTTGGTGCAAGGAATTATTCATACCAGGACAATTCTACTGATTTCATTGTAAAATATTGGTGAATGGTGTCCAACTTGCCTGGTCTTAGACTCTTTTTTTGCCCTTACAATTTATTATGAGTGGTTGCAAATCATGTTATTTTGAGCCTCACCAGAGTTTGAGGTTATATGTTCTGCCTGAATACTGAATAAATCTATGTATTTTAATGAAGATTGAAATACACTAAAGTATATACAGTATATGCTAGCTCTTCATAAATGTACCTCTGACTTTCTCCCACTTAAAAACTGCATTGCAATTTTTCATTAATATATGGTAACTGGAATAGATTTCATATGACTATTCCCCATTCTCCATTTGGCTTGACATTTCCAGAGTTCAGATGGAGCACTAATAACCTTTCTGAGCTGCTCCTTCTAATGATGTTTCTTCAGTAAATGAAATGTGAGCCAGGCCACCATTTGAAATATATAGGAGTAAAATTATTTAATTGCAAAAAGTTGTTGGAAATGAAATCAAGATTCCTTGAAAATAGTGATAACGGTTATTCACATAATTCTTTGGTTAAGTTCTTATTTAGGCTTCTTTTCTTGCTTAATTGTTTATCTCCATTGCTGATTTTCTAAAGTTATAACTGTAACACTCTCCATTTGAGTCAATCTTATTCTTTACAATAGGTGTGAAACTGACACTGGAGTGACTTCAGAGTCTTATTTAACAAATGTTTTGCAGTATCTAAGCTCACAAATAATTGCATTGGAAAAACACTGTTACTTAGTATTACATACCCAAATTGCCTAGCTATCCAGTTGAAAATGTTCAATAATTTGACATACGATCAGATAAACAAAGTTTTTCTGAATAGGATTTTTTTTGGCCATCTTTCTTATAAAATAGTTGATAATATGCAGTTCGGATGAGGGAGATGGAGACAGAGAAAGAGGAACATTTACAGTATCTTCAGTTCATAGCTCAGATTTAGGATTGAAATGTAAATAATTTAAAAAATTAGGTATGTAAATACTTATAACTTCTTCTACTGATTAATCTTTATAACTAAGAAAAATAATTGTTCATAGAAATAATTATTCCAATCCAGATAATAGAAAAAAAACCCCAATCATTTGTTTGGTCTCCGACCACTATTTAAGTTCTCCCCCTTCCATTAGAGTCATTTCGATCAACAATGTCACACTTTCTGAAGGCATATTGAATAAAATGTATAAAACTGCTTTCTCTGACTTTATATTTTCTTTTTCTTTGGGTATAGAGAATCTGTTAGAATTTTAAAATTATAGATACACAGTGTAGTAAAGTTGAAGCTCTCGTACTCAGCATTCATATAGCAAATTGAATCAACTTACTGATGCCAGAATATTATGATATAATCACCAAACTTCCATATACACAGCATTATGACAAAGTACTTTATTTTAAATAGGAAATCTTCTATATCAGTGATGTGCAGCTTTTTTTACCCTAAATTTGGACTTCAGCCATATCACTCTTCACAAATAAAGTGAATAAAACTAAACCTGACTAACTGAAACAATTAAGATCACTATCATAAAATTATCATTTTTATGAGAAAATTTATGAGAACATTCTCATTAAAATTCTCATTTTTAATCCATTTTTAAAAGTTACATCTGAAAACTAGTGGACAGCAAATACATCTAATGCACCAACTATTTCAGACTTATAAAAAAAATAGTTTTACTCTTGTATTCATGTTCATTACTAGAAAATAACCTATGGATTAACCTACATACAGTATCTCTACCAATTAATGCTTTGGAGTTTTAACTGTCTATGAAGATCCTCATTAACTAATAATTCACTTGTAAATCCAGTTCAATATATGATTTTATACTTTCAAGTCTTTTAAGTTTTGTCACTACAGAATCTAAGGGTTAAAATCTTCTTCTGAGATGCTTTTTGATTGCCTCTGTCTCTAATGGTTAGACAGGTAGTGTGAGGACTATTTCCATCCTGGTACATGGTCCCAAAAGAAATCCCCCACAGGATAACTACTGTTATTATCTTTTAGGAAGTAGGTTAAATCATTTTTATTCTCTCAGGCCTTTAAAGACCTTACATATTAGACATATTGAGTTATCAGCAATTTTTCCCAGCTTCATTTTCAGGTACATTTTTATATGATTTTGACGTTTGTTGGATACATTTATTATGTCCGAATGTATTTCATTTATACGTTTTAAATTATACTGTAATTCATTTTTGGACAAAAATTATGAAGAATGTCATATAATTATCCAAAATGATTAGAAAAATGAGCAAACTAATCAGACACCAAACCTCATTTTGAAAATGGAACGCTAACAGAACAATCTAATTTTTCTCCATTTAGAAATAGGTTCTTTTGATATTGATTGGATTACTATCACTTGGATTACTTTCATCACTTGAGACCTTCAAGAAAAGATTGGACTGCCATTTGTCAGAAATGTTATAGGGTCTACTGCTTGGATGGGGGGTTGGACTAAATGACCTACAAGGTCCCTTCCAACTCTGATTATCTGTTATCTGTTACTATTAAGTAAGTAAACATAAAGTTACAACATAATATTATTAACAGGATTTTTATGATATTACAAAACTACATAATAGATAATTCCACTTTTTAAAACAATTCTGAAACATACCCTGGATAATCCATGTAACTGTTTTTCAAGCTTCATGGGAAGTTATAATTCTTATAATCTTTCATAAAATATAATCACAGAAACTTCAGTTAATGTTTTCCAAATTTAATACTTTATGAAGCAATAAGTGATGTGAAAATCTCCAACATATATTTCATGCAAGTTGGACAATTTTTTTTAACAACTTTGAAAGATACAGCTTCTTTAGTAGCAGCATTAGCTTTTTATGTTAAGGGAACAAAAAAAGTTTAAAAAGTAATAAAGGCTAGTAGAAGCTCCATTATTTTTTTCCAGTCTTTCTATGAAAGATGCACCCCAGGTACACTAATGCAATCTTATAGCCAATTACACAGTAAAACAGCCACACTGCTTATCTTGGGGGCTGATTTATTCCTCTGTTGTGCAAGTTTCATGCTGCTGTAACTCTGCTGAAGTCAACACATTCACATAGAATAAAATTGGTGTAGCTCTATCCCAAAGTTAAATAGCAGAACATGTATTTTTCGGCAAAACATAAATATCAGGATATGGAACATAAATGGCTATATAAAAATACATGACTCAGTCAAAACAAGAGCATTCAACCTGCTTTTCTTTATGTGGTCTTAAGATCCACAATGTACAACCAACAGAATTAGCTTCTATGACTGAATATATGTATACATATTTTGCTGTAACACACAAGCTGTTCTTACATTTGAGAGCTAATTTCCCCTTCAAAGTTCCCAAATAATATCTTGTTCTGCTCTTACAGAATTTATTTAAAACACACTTAATTTTATTTATTTATTTGCATCCTTTATTATTTGTATAAATAATTCAAAGATGTGAATATATATAATATTCCTTCCTTCTCCTACTTTCTCCCACAATAACAATAACCTGGTGAGGTGGGTTGGCTTCAGAGGAAGAGTTGCTGGCCCAAAGCCACTTGGCACTAATGAGGAGCTCTAAAGGGAAAATTTTCTCCTGTGAGGGGCATCTAATAAGAAATATTATGATCTCTGTAAACTTTTAACAGTTTAACAAGAGACAACATTTATTTTTATTTTTTATTTTGTTTTAAATATGGTTTTACATTGTGTAAGCCGCCTTGAGTCGCCATGGGCAAATAGGCGGCAATATAAATTAAATAAATAAATAAACATACAAATATGTAAGCAGCACAATCATGTTGCTGCAACAATTAACTTATATAAATCATCTCCTTTTAATGACCCCATAATCCCTTGCGGGGTGGAGTCTGAGCATTGAATGGACCTGAGTGTTTACTGGCCGGATGTCCTTCCTGTTGCCAATGTGGAAGTTATTCAGCAGATATATTCTCATCGTGCTTAGAGAAAAATATTTGCCTCTACCTAGGATTGAACTCACAGCCTCCTGATTGGGAGGCAAGAGGTACAACTCTAGGTCACCGCACCACTCAATGAACTTATATAAATGAATCATACAAATTTAATAAATATCTCCAAGAACATTCTGTCTCTCATCAACTGATTATGCAGTCTTCTTATAATGGCATTGAAAAAGGCAGGGCATATTCAAGCAAACCATCTCTGTGACTTTCTTCTGACTTTCTTCTGGTTCTTAAATCTTTCTTTGTGGTTCAGAATTCCAATCTGCTTCTCTGAGTTTCTTCAAACCCTAATCCTATCAACACCAGCCTGGCTTCCACCCACAGCTAATTTTTTGCACCCCGCAAGCTGCAGGGACTGAAATACCAGCTAGACAGTCTACTGCAAAGGTAAGTCTTTCTATCAGCAAAGGGTACAGACTTCTGGTGGGTTCCCAAAGAATTCCTTCTCTGCCTTTCTTCTTTTTTACATGCTTCTAAGCTTATTCTTTGCCTTTTTTCCAAACTAGTTTCTTTTTCCTCACTCTGTTTCCCTTCCCATTCATTGCCTAAACTAAGAGGATGGTTAAACTCAAGCCTCAATGCCAAAAAGTCAAACTGGAATGGCAATTCAACTCTAGCATCCTCCGATTTATTTTAATGTGTTGACATTTTCCTGGCTTAGATCAATTTCATTGCAACCACCGAGTTGCATATCACTCAATCATTCTAGAGGGGCTACTGTTTACTAAAGGATGTATAATTGTATTTGTTTATGTGTGTATGTACACTCAAACATACTCAAACACTCTCTCACACACATCAATGCTCTTGCATGCACTCCATGGAGGAAATGAATTGTTTTCCAAAATCTAAGGTGGTGAATAGAAAGAAGAAGAAAAACTATGAACAGAAAGAAATTGTTGTTCCTGCCCCTTGCCAGATGTTTCTGCTAGCATTCCAGTGGTGTGAATAGGTGTTAAAACTATTATAATGCTTTCTTTTGTTGTCTAAGAGTTTGTATGAATAGAAGAATATAACTGATCTTAGTTCATTTTTAAAATGCACATTAGTACAAAGATATAAAACTTATTATCCATACAGAGATATCTCTGAATACAATACAGTGATAGCACTTTCTATGTTATAAAATTAAATATAGAGTTTGAACAAAATATTAGTTTTATTTTCAGTCATTTTTTTTAACACTGAGCACCCAATGTTTAGATCATTTAATATAGTTCTTTCTTTAGATCATCATTCCATCTTTTCCCTGTGATGGTTAGGAACAGTATCTAGAAGAAAAAACAGAATAGAAATATTAGTATGCTAAAGATTATAACTAAACTGCTTTGGGAGAGAGGAATGCATAGTCAGTGGTGGGATAATACTGGTGTAACAACCAGTTCGGTGATCACACACTTCATGTAACACAGCTGAGGAGTGGCAATCCACTCTGCTGAGCGAATCAGCTGAGAGGATATAGGTAAGTACAGCGCAGAGGTGGGAAGGCGGGCCCCAATGATCGTCTGAGTGAACCGGTTCACTGCCAGCTGATCATTGGAGCTCGGGGTTTGCCTGAACTGTTCTGAACTGGGAAAATCCAACCATAGTAAGTACAACGTATCTTCTAAACATCTTCAGATAGCCAGCTATCTACTAGGTTTATTCATTTATGAATTTATTTTCATTTTTATAATTTAAACTCAAGGTGTCTACCTTCAGTTAAACAATAGATTCCAAAAAGAAAATGAAGGTAAACAATAGTTGAAAGCAGGAGAAAACATGGTGCATTTTGGGGTCTGTGGACAAAAAATTAGTCCTGAGGAAATAGATTAAATTGCCTTGAAGGATGCAGAAAAGGCTTCTTATATATCGTACATGTGGGCCTCAAATCTTAAATTGCTGCCAGGTTTGTAATGGAAGTTTGTTTGTCCCCCATGCTTCCAAAACAGGTTGAAGCAGACTCAGTGACAGTATTCCCTCCACTGACAGCCTTAAACTGCTGAGAACAGGCAATGTTCAGGAAATCTAATAGCATTGTTCAGCAACAAACCCTGAGTTATGACAACTTGTAGAGTACAAAAAGAGAAATAAATACATTACTCTTACTACATTACTTTTTCAAACACATGCTCTATTGTGCTTACCCTTTTGCCAAAAATCTGAGCTGCTGGAATAGGATAAAAGCAGCCCTGCAATTTGGGTCAGCCATTCCTCTGCACTGTTGAATATTCCCACTGACAGCAGTGAGGGCATCATATCTTTGCACCAAGCAGCCAAATCCTTTTCCCAATAGCTGAAGCCAAGGTTATTAGCAAAAATTTTGTGAATGCTGATTATATATGCCAGGGAAATCAAAAGATTATTAAACAGCTAACAACAGGTTTGCTGCTAACAACAACAAAAATACATATATTATCTAGGAAAAAGTCAACATTTTTCAAGGAAAAGCAAAAACGACTAGGGTTATGATCTGATTGATAAGTTCACTTTTGAAATATTCCAGAAAGTTGTAGGGTAAGGTAATGGGAAAGAAGAGGTTTTTAAAAATGAAAATAAACTGTCCCAAGCATCCAGGAGGTCTTGAGAAAATGGACTATTTTTAATGCATTTATGTCAAAGTCATACTAGAGGTTGCTTTGGTTACCTGAGCTATACAATGCTATGAGAATTTGGAGATCTGGAACTATTGGCATAAACTTGTTGTGCTCTTATTCTTTACATATGCAGGAATATGCAGCTACAGACTACCTGTAACTGGGACTTTTGGTAAGAGGTTTATTGAAAATAGGAGCTGAATACTTTTATGGAAATTTACCGCCCACATGATGATTTAATTGGGCATGTATGGGTATCAAATTTAGCCCTATTGCATAAGACAAATGACTATGTATACTTTATTTTTCCCCCCCACAAATGTATAAGGCCATTCTACTCTACAATGATTCTTTAGCAGTGTAAAGTAAAAACATCATACCATACAATTAAAACAAGATACAAGAAAATCTACCCAATCCATAAGAAAAGAAATCCTTACATGACAAGCAAATAGACAGGACATCCAGTCACTGCAACCCAAGGCCCTGGGAAAAATCCAGTTTTTCAGATCTCCTTTGAACTTGGCCACAGCAGACAGCAGATATATCTTGGGATGTGGTGGGATTGGGTGGGGATGGTTGCCTTTGTTGTGCATAGATCTGATAACCAATCTGAAATATGGATTTTATGAGAGAAAAAAGATACATTGGTCTGCATGCTGCCATAGTTGTTAGAAGGCACTACTGCAAGCCAATTTTGCCAACAGTTTGATTCTGACCCACTCAAGGATGACTTAGCCTTCCATCTTTCCAATATGCTGTCTCTGTAAACTGCTTAGAGAGGGCTGTAAAGCACTTTGAAGTGGTATATAAGTCTAAGTGCTATTGTTACTGCTATGTTGGTAACATACTCAAGAGTAAGGAAACTTTATATTAGGAAACCTCCACAACATGTTTAGACTATGAATAAACTTGCCACCTACCTCATTTCCTACTAGGGATTAGAAACAGCCTATGGAGAATTTATAATTGTTGTTGAATGGCAAAAATCAACTGAGGCTACCAGCCTTCCATATAGTGTTAGATCTGAGAGGTTGACAGGAATGATTTTTGCTCATTTCTGTAGATTAAGTGAAGTGAAAACTACATTAGCCTTACTGTGCATTTGTTGAAAACAAATTAAACAATTATAAACAAGTAGCAAACAGGAACTACCAAGCTACTGCCATATTGTTACTGTCTAACTTACTAAGAAATCTAACTTACTAAGAAGGCTTAAATGTTCAACTAGTATCAATGCTAGTTTTAAAAAAAATACACTGGTGACCAGTTCAATTCAAATTATGAGACTCCCACAAGAGCTACAATAATCATTCCTACTACTCTATTTTTTATTTTTATTTATTTATTTTGTCAAGCATGTTTTAGATAACAGATATAATTAGGAACATGTTTATGAGTACATGAAATGGATACAAATAAAAGGGGATATTAGGACAGTGACGGTACACATGTTGGTGCTCTTATGTACGCCCCTTACAGAGTTTGGAGCTGTTAAGCAAGAATGGCATTTATAAAAATTTTAGTCACTTTGTATTCCCTCTCTATGCAACCAAAATACTCAGCCATACATAGCTATTGAGCCTTATAAATAAAGTGTTTTCTAGAAATCATAGGTTTTGGGGCTATGTATTCATTATAGAGTGAAAACTTAATGTAGAAGCAGAAGATGATTCCTATACAGCATGGGTATTAAAAAAATTCCTTACAGTGCGTGTATCTTTTTCCAGGATCATGTAGTAAAAATATGTTTGGTTTAAGGATCTGCAAATAGGCATTTCCTTTCTGCCTCTCTCTCTTGCACAGTGCTTTTTCTCATTCAGCTGGAGAGTTGTACAGCTCTACTGATATTTTGCTACTTAATTTATTCAATAGGAAGCTGAAAATCATTTCAAATGGATTTTAACAGATCCATTTTAATGGATTTTATTTTTAAGCCAGTTCAAAATATTTGTATTGAACAAGTTAACACTGTTCATAATATATACATGAACAGTTTTATTAATGTTTATTTTAAAACTATAAATTATGTGCCAGTGCAATAAATTTATCCTAAGTACATCAGCATGGGCTTTTGGCATGTTCAAGGAATTCTCCAGGATAATGAACTTCTCCTCTATAAGTGTCATGTAACTCAGTGATCCTGATATAGAATGATGATATTATTTTAATATTTAAAAAATAGAATGGTGATATTGCTATGGGCTGTGAAAACTGAAGCCAGGAAATCATTTATACAGCTTTGCCTGATGCAGCATTTGTGACCTGACCTTGCAACAGAGACTCACATTCTTAATTGGACTTCTGCAACACACTCTATACTCTGCTGCTTATATAGACCTATCATAAACTGAAAATGTGCTCATAGGGCCTAAGAAACTTGGCAAGAATGCCTTATGAGCCTATAAGCTACAGTCTCTTGCACTGGTTAATAATAGGTTTTAAATTGCTTGCAGGGAGAAGTTCTGGTTTTGACCTAGGATTCTCTTTATGGTTTGGTGCTATGATATCTTCATGATCACCTTCTTCAACTAGAAATAACATGTCCAGTATGAACATTCTGGAAAGAATTGCTTTGAATATTCAACTAGCAATATATCAGAGGGACTGAATATAGGAAGCATTTCTATATGATGGTGCCATTATCATGGAACAGATTCCCCAAGCAGTTGGTTTTGCCATCACTATAGCATTATGAAAGCAGATGAAAATGGTCCTCTCCTGGATGTTTTCTTTTAAGTAATGGGGTCACATGATAAAAATTTGTTTTCTCCCCTGCCACCCTGTATATTGCCAGTTCTGTCATCATTGAGTAGTTTGCGAGTTTTCCACCATTTCTGCCAAAGATGAGGAATGACAGCATACTTTTTTCTATTTCACTGAAGGTTTGAGGGCACTACATTTTATGGTTACAATAGGAGTTGTTATTCCCAGACAATCATAGATGCATGTTGCCTCTGATTGTTGATCAGTTGATCAGCTTCCAAATACTCTCAGCCATGAATTCAGAACTGGAGTTCTTGGTTGCTTGCTGCTAGGATTGTACTGAATTCTATATACTGCTAGTATTTAGAAATAAATTGTCTAGTTGAGACTAACATTCATTCTTTACCAATCACTGCTTCTATACGTGCTACCTGTAAGCCAATCAGTTGTAAGTATAAATTTAACATTTTTTCAGAAGAGTGCTAGACCTGAGGTTAGAATAGCTCAGTAGATAATTGCAGGTACAAAAGAGGGGATATATTTAATGGGACTGCTGACAGAACTCTATTCCACTTTACCTCTTCTATGTCTATTTTGGGATATTGGTTTTGTGCTACTTGTGTGTTCAGAAACATTTTAGCTATCAATGTGCTAAAAAAAATTAAAGAGAATAATTTTTGTACTAGTTCTTGTCTTATAGATAAGCAAAACTTGGTGAAAAGGCAAAAAAAGCTTGAGCTGACA
Organism: Notechis scutatus; assembly: GCF_049901735.1. Lineage (NCBI taxonomy): Eukaryota > Metazoa > Chordata > Lepidosauria > Squamata > Elapidae > Notechis > Notechis scutatus. The sequence continues at coordinate 95,292,061 of NC_142010.1, read as the reverse complement.
AGGAATTATCAGGGAAAATGAAAAGTATAATGGAAAAAGGCAATTTAAAAAAATGTTCTGCAATGTTGCCAAGATACCTACACAAATTTGTTGATAAATTCACCAGCAGTTAACACAATTTATGGATTAGAATGATGGAATTTATGCATTAATCTAAGCCAGGGGTATCAAACTCGATTTCATTGAGGGGGCCAGAGTGGGCATGTCCAGCTTGATGTCATTCATGTTAGGGATGCCTGTGCTGGCACAAGCGCTCTGCCAGCAAAAATGGGCTTCCAAGCTCCATTTTCAGCTAGGATCTTCAGTGAAAACTGAACTCTCGGCTGGGATGGCCTCCTACAACCCTCTGCCAGCAAAAACAGAGCTTGGGAGGGCCACACATAGCCCTCGCAAGCTCCATTTTCAGTTGGGACAGCCTCCAGCAACCTCTGCCAGCAAAAATGGAGCTCAGGAGGGTTGCACGCAGCCTTTGCAAGCTCTGCTTTTGCTGGCAGAGGCGCCGCAGGCCAGTCCTTCACTGTTTGCAGGGCAGCTCCTGCAGATGTGGCCCATGGGACTTGAATTTAAACCCAAATTCTCTAAACCCAAATGCTACAAACTATATTATGGCTGTATGGCTATGATTTTGAACTGAAAATCCAGTTAGTGTAATGTACAGGAAGCCCCATGTGTAAGACTTCTTAGTACTGTTAAGTTGTTAACAATGTGGAAATAATTTTCCACCTGTATAACAGCCATGATGGTTCGGTGATTAGAATGCAGTGTTGCAGGCTAATTCTGCAGACTGCCAGCAGTGCGATCCTGACTGGCTCAAGGTTGACTCAGCCTCCTATCCTTCTGAGGTTGGTAAAATGAGGACCCAGATTGTTGGAGACAATATGCTGACTCTGTAAACTGCTTAGAGAATGCTGTAAAGCACTATGAAGCGGTATATAAGTCCAATATATTGCTATTGCTATTAATAATTGAGCAATAGCTATTGCTATAGTCACTATTAAGAAAATAAAAAAAACATGACTCTTAGTTTATGTTTACTTGGCATTACCCCCCCCCCCACTATTATTATGTCAACTGTTTCTTTCCTTGTCATTTTTCTTACTGAAAACAAAGAAAATTCATACTCATTAGTGTTGACTTTAACACAAGCTGGTGGTTCATTTTCCTTTCCTGCCTGCTCATGTAATGTCATGTCACAGGGAATACAATTCTTTATATATTTGGCATGCTCAGCCCTGGTATGCTTTTTACATTTTGCTCTGTAGATTTACTGCCATGTGTGTATACAGTTTAACAGTCTCTCATGTGTCACCAATTTTTAACTATCCCTCTAGAAACATTTATCTGAGTCATAATCAATACAATCGATCCAATTTCCCAAGGGATGGTTGCCATATTTTTCATCATTTTAAATCTATAAATTAAGAGTCAATATTTCTGGGGATCTTTCATGACTGAGTATTATTGTCAGAAAGTAAAAAGAAAAACGACAAGTTTAATGATCAAATGTCTCAGCAGTCCCTTCTTGGATTAAAAAAAAAGTTTAATCAAAAGTAGACAATTATGTTTTTAATTGACTGATTAAATGGTTAATCCCCTCCCACATTTTTTAATTCGCCATATATGTGTCATGACATTTTCAGGAATAAGAGGCTTTTGTGTATTTCAAACAATGCCTCTTTGAAGGTGTATGCTCCTTGAAAGCATGTATAACAATTGACAAGTGAACAATTCAGAACTGACCTAAAGGCAAAAGTGTTAATCTACTCAACAACATCTATTCACCTCCTTTAAGCATTGATATAGAGACATCAGATCAAAACCTTAACTGTCCAGGCCAAAACTTTATTGGTTTTCTGGATTACACTAAAAAGGAATAAGGCTGCAGGCTATACAGTAATCCTGAAACTTATTATGTGGCAGATTTATAGAAACCATTTAAACTATGACAGTGCTAAACTGAAAGATGAGCAGAAAAACCATGATATTTTCAAAACAAGAAGGTACAAGGGCAAAGCAAATGGCATATTTATATATAATATAGGAGTTATTAAGAGTGAAATTGTGAATAGACCAAACTGTCCATATTTCAGCTACAGGAGAACAGTGCATCAGAGTCAGCATTTTCCTAGAACCGAAGGAGACAGGCATTCATAATGGGTGATGTCCTCCTTCCTGCCCTTCTGTCAAGAAGAACTGCTGTGATTGAATCATTGGAACAGAAATGTTAAAAGAACGGTAAAGATCACAGATAAATCCTTCGTTGGGCACTGGCATTAATCTAGAATAGCTGATCTAAGGGATAAAAAGATAAACTCTAGATTTATATGGTTGTTTTGTAATGGTGTGTATGCAATCCCAGTAAATTTTTCATATTTTAGGAAGAAATTTATATCAGAATAAGTAATCCTTGTTTAGTGACTGTGATTCCAACTGGCAACTCGGTGATTAAGCAAAACAATTTCTAAATGAAACTCCAAACGTGCTTAGGATGATATTTCAATTTTCCTTCACTTTACAGACCTGCAAAGGTTGCAGATGTGACGATTGATTGCAAGGTCGTTTTTTCACCGCCATTCATAACTGCAAACAGTCAATATACAAGGCAATTGCTAAAAGAGAACTATCTGTATTAAATACAGGGATGGTACTAAATGTATGGTTTATTCATCTTTCTGTTACTGATGTTTTGTTTTGATTATAACTATCTGAGAATATCTTTGGATTCATCAGCATATTAAATGAAGAAATAATAAAGATGAAGTCATATGTTTTAAACATAAGATACTCCCATATTCCTAATGTACTATATGTAGATAATTTAAGGCAACAGGAAATAGAGTTCTGTGTAACTTCTACCTTAAGTAATATTCCAGAAGTTGTTAAACACATAGTTGTTTTTTCTAGCTATAGGATTAGGGGGGAAATAATTGTAGTAATAATAGTTTAGACCAGTGGTCGCCAACCGGTGGGCTGCGGCCCACAGGTGTACCATGAGAAAATTTTGGTGAGCCGCAGAGAAATCTCACCCCCAGAGCATCTCTCCAAAGCAATTAATCCAGGCTGCACAGAAACACAAGGCTGCGCCGCCCACACGGCCCACAGGAACACTCCCCGCCCACTCACTCCTTACCTGGTAAACTTGCCTGCTAAATTTCTATTTTTCCTTTTTCCAACCATCATCTGTTCTGCTGTGCTGGGAGATTTAGATTAGCTAGGAAGCAGAAAATGGTTGGATTTCTTGCTTTCTAGCTAATCCTTAGATCTTCGGCTCTGCTTTTAAGCACAGCCGAATGTCCCTTAGGACTGAAGGCTTGCTTGCAAGCAAATTTAGTGCAGACTCACAGCAAGCAAATTTGAGAGACTGAGCTAGCCAAGGGCAGATAGATTGATCACTGAATGATTCTGTGAGCAACTCAATCTGTCTGCTTTGCCTGATTTTGGATAAAAGTTGATTTTTTATATAAAAAATTCAATATTTACATACATTGTGTGTTGTGAGTTAATTTTATGAGTTTGCTTGCAAGCAAATTTTATGTGACAGATTGAACTAACCAATGGCAGATAGATAGATTTCTGAATGAATCTGTGATTCTGCGAGCAACTCAATCTGCCTGCCTGCTTTGCCTGATTTTCAGTAAAAGTTGCTCTTTTTTTAAATAAAAAATTCAATATTTGTATAAATATTTATAATATTTACATACAAGCCATGCCCAGCAAGTCACATGACCACCAAGCCACATGCACAAATTAGGCCATGCCCACAGAACCAGTTAGTGGTCCCTTGGATATAAAATTATGAGTTTGGTGGTCCCTGAGGTCCAAAAGGTTGGCGACCCATGGTTTAGATGTTATACATACTTAATTGTCAAAAGAAACACGGCCTCAAGTGCACCCTTTGATCAATTGTCAGAGAAGAGAAATAGAAATAAAACTGGACGTTAAAATAGAAGAAGTACATATTGTACTATGTAAATATAAAACTTTGAAGTTATAGCTGCAAATTTTAAAATAGTGCCAAGAAAGCATTACTGAGAAATGTTTCAAGGTGATACCTGGAACTGCAATAACCTCTCCAAGACATTATGCATATGCTTGTTAATGCATGGAATATTATATTTAATGCTGCAATATAATATTACATTCACTGTATAATGTTGCATTTAATTTAACTGCATAAAATATCAAAAGCTCATGAAGTAAATTTATACACACGGAATCTATAAACCTCCTTTCATGGTACTGGAGCTTCCTATGTCTAATGTGTGAAACTTCCCTGCTGCGTCTGTTGGCAAATCATGCCTGGACTTTCTCTTACTTCCTTGTAGATATCAAATAGCAAGGAAATTATCATTACACCTGGAATTGTGTTGATAACTGTATTTTCAGAGGTGATAATACAGAAAATGCAACAGAAAGTTCTTTACTAACTGGTACCTTCTTGGACCAAGAAAAATTGTGTAAGAGATGAAATGATAGAATTTATCAAGGAATTTTAAAAGGAGTGCTTGTTATCTATGGTTGGAAAAAGGATTAGTGTTTCCTGTTTTGAAAGTATTTTTATACATTACATTATATCCATTATGTTTAAACATTTTGTTTACTCTTGCATTAAATGCCTAAAATCTTACATTGTGGATTTTATTACTATTTTTGGTTGTTACTTGTTTTCTAACTTTGCTTGAAGGAGGTGGCCTAATCCAATAATTTCTGAGTGGTAGGGTTTTATTTTAGAATATGTTATGCAGGGAAATAGGTCAAATAGAAAATTTTAAACCTGACCAGATTTCTTTTCAAATTTCTAAGCAGAGTACAGTTGATTTTTTTTCTCAAAATGTGCTATAGAATGTTAGTCCTAATGTTAAGAGCAGCCAGAAGTAACTCAGGATCCACACAAGTTGCTTGTTATCGGTATAAGTTATAAGAAAAGAAGGTAAGAGGAAATTCATTCCATTGAAAACTCCTTAAGTATTTCTTAATTAAGTGCAATTAATTCCAGTTGGTTGATTCCAACATAGTCCAATTATGACCTTCTAAATAGTTCTATCTCCATCAGTTTTTGGAACACTTTCACTTAATCTAGACTCCAGTGGTAGTCATTTCATAAAACATTGTTTTTTGTACTCATCAACCCATATTTCACAAAAGTGGGAAACAATCAATAATTTTTCCATACAACAATAGGATGTTGGTTGGAGGAGCTAGTCTTGTAGGTACCTACAAGTACCTATAATATATGGCCATACCAGAAACAATTTTTAAGCTTTCATGAAAATTTAGAAGAAAGTTTTCTAAAATCTATAGGATGATTCTGACCCCAAAAGTAATATTCATATGGCTCCATATTTCTTGGAAACAGTGGAAAAAGTTCATGTTAATCTCACCCTCTAAACTGATACCAAAAATCAGAGTAGAAAAGAATATATAGATTTCTAAGCTTTGAATCTGGCCATCACTCAATTGTTTAAATAATCTAGCCATTCATGTTGTCAAAACATTGTTGAAGGAACCATAAAAATGATCTAGTCCACTTCTGTAGTATATGGAAAAATCAATTTTCTTCAAGAGGGGGCTGCCCACCCTGTTCTTAATCACCTCCAGAGATATAATCAATTGGAAATAACTTTTGAAGTACATGGTTAATTCACAAGAATGTAAAGTACACAAGAAAGAGCTTTTTCCTATGTCATTCAAAGTACAGAATGATTTCTACCTGAACTAGACTTTTTGTCTTTCATAAATATTTCATGAGATCTCTGAAAATATTTTAATGATTTTGTTCTTAATATTTATAAAAAAATTAATTGCTTTTATATTTAATGTTGTTACATTGATGTTAAATTCTTCTACAGTACCTTGTTATATTTGTTTCAACTGAAAGTTTATATACACTACTACTACTACTACTACTACTACTACTACTACTACTACTACTACTACTTAAAAGGATAAAAACATGACAAACAGCTGAACTCTGAAACAGTAAACTCTCTTTGAAGATCAAAGTCATATTTATATTATCAGTTAATTTAAAAATAAGCTGAAATAAAGAGCAGGTATGCCTTTCAAAATATTCATAGGGATATTGCACTCAACCAGAAAAAAACCCTACATTTATAGTAGAAGTTACAGCTGAATTTGTGGATTAATTTCTTATGCATAAAAAGAAAGCATTTCAATGAAGCAAAACCATGAAATGGTTCATTTTTAAAGAATTTTTTTTATACTCTCTTATTCGGGCATACTCCATAGTAACTGAACAACAAACAACTCCATGTCACTGCATGCTATACTAACAAATTAAAATAACAAGATGTCTCTTTCCTGATCCGAACTCTTATTCACCCCATCTTTAAAAGGAGACATAAAAGCTTTATTTGAAATGGAATTGTAGCAACAACTTCTTTTTCTGCACAATAGAATAAGTAGATATTGAATACTTTGTGAAAGCAGCACATGAAATAAGAAGCCAATACAAGCCTGAAATGTTGCTAGCTTGTTTGAAAGATTTATCAGATCAGATCAGATTTATTCACATAGGAGTTTTGAATCTTATTTTAAACTTTTCTCAATGTTTTCATTCACATTCTGAGAAGAGAAAAGAGCAGTTTATCCTTCACAAATAGGATTGTAAAAATGTGGATGATTCTAGTAAAATAAAGCTGAAGTTTTCATTCATCTATTAAATGAGTAGGCTATATGATCATCTTGGTGCAATCAGTACTGGGATAAATGTGCCAATGACATGGGCTGGAGAGTGTCTTTATGCAAAGCACAATTGAGTAGCAAAAGGTAATGTTTGATATTATTTTTAAAAAAATAATAATCATGCAGTGAAATATTGCTGCACAATACAGGAATAATTTGGTTATATCTGATACTAATAAACAAACCAAAATCTTATTAACTATTTGGCTTACCCTATAGGTTTATATTCAGTTAAATCTTTACTTTACCTGTGCATTCTTTTTGGCAAGAAAACACTATACAATTTAAAGATCCTACGTATCAACATTTATTATTTACGTGACAGGCAAGAAATGGCTGCCAAAGCCTCTGAATTTATTATGAACTCTCTTGCCATTATTGTGAACATTTCAAGATTACTGAAATGTCAGTCCAATTTTCCAGGAGGCATAGTACTATCATTTGTCTCATGAGTTTCAGTCTTTTCTTTAAAAAGCAGTTTCTGTGCTCAAAAGTATTTTTCTTGTTTAAATCAAAATCTATAGTGAGATGTCTATTATCTGAAACAAAATGATACATAGCCATAAACAAATCATGAAAATATGATTTGAGAACTATATAAATATCCCAAATAAATTCTGAGGCACAAAAATCTTTAAGAAATAAACATGTTATAATCTGAAGGACATTAACAAAACAAAAATGATGGCATTCTTGGCAGGAAGCTGATAGGTCAAGTTACAGTATATCTTCATAACTTGCTAAGGCAGGATTGCCTACAATTCTGACAAGATTTGTGTTTATATTTGTGTGCAAATATTAAGTAAAAAAGACATCATTTCAGAAGTCTTTAGAACCCATTATTAATGACAATGTTCATAGCATCCAGGTTCAAAAGACATAGTTCATTGATTGTCCTGCAACATAAATCTCCACAAGGTGTCACATGTGGAGGAAACTAATGCAAAGTTAATCCATGTCACTGAGATATTCAATGTTTAGGTTTCCCTTTTAGCAACTTTAAATGCCTTGTATCATAAGTGATCATTAGAAGTCATCATCTAACATGGTCAAGTACAATGTGAAACCTTGGAATAGAAGTTCTATTTTCCTGTAAAAGTCTCAGCACATCTGGTCATTTGGAAAATAATCAACTGTAAGGACAAATAAGGGTTGAATGATAATTCAAGACATAATTCTTCAATGGTAATTCAGGGTGGTAGAATTTGATTTCAAGAAATATTCAGAGCACTAATGGTGTGTGAGTAGTGAGTGATCTCACCAAAAGGAAATCATTCTGTCTTGATCTTGACTTGCACTTCCATTAACTAGAAAAGGCTTCTCTATATATGATGCAATTATGTAGAAGCCTCTTACAGTGCTTCCAATAGCTATCAAAATATAGCAAGTCTTTTCTACCTATGTAGAGAACAGAACTGCTATTTCAATACTTGCATGAGCAATTTGTTAAAGCAACACAATTCAAATTTGTGTGCATATTTACTAAATCCATACAATTTCCAATTACTCTTTCACTATAAATAAGTATGCTGGGGCTATGCTTTACAGTATTCTTTTCACCCTGTTGCCTATGAATACATTCTGACAATACATTCTGGCAATGATGTAGCAATGGAGAAACATTTTTTCTCTTTCCTAGATGGAATGTTATTATCATAACACAATGTCTTTTTTATGTATAAAGCATTTGTGACAAGCAAAACATTTTTGAATTACTTATTGATATGCTTCTTACCATTTTTAAGCTTAATAATTATGTATGTTTTCTTAGAGAATTATCAGGAAAACCCAGGATTGTTTTTATAATATTGGAGAACTTTGAAAATTAAATTCCTAGCATGGTTCAAATGAAAATAATCAGAAACTAGATTGTCAAAATATTTATATTTGTCATGATGAGGATCAAAATTTGCTTTCTTGGGTCTTTTTTCTTTCTTGTTTTTTTCTTATTCAGTTTGTATTATCTTTTACTATTATAATTAATATTTTAATAACATTATTTAAAAAGAAAAAAGAAACTGGATTGTAAAGAATCAGATCTGCCAAGTTTAGTATTTTATTTTACCATGCTTAAGTTAAATTAATTTCTGCATTAGTTTGTAGCTTTTTAAAAAAGCTGCATAACCTTTTTGACTTTTTTAAAGTTATCATTAGAAACATCAAATTATGAAATGTGCTTTGCCCACAGCATTCAATAGCTTTGAGCTGAACATTATGCCATACACAGATAAAGTTGATATACTCCAGACAGTTATGCAAATAGTTTTCCTATTTTAAGAATAAAAGCCATTTACAGAGTACCTTATGAAAGGGAAATTTACCTTTATGGTATGAGCAAATAGCCCAATTTCTCAGTTTCTCTGTAAAATATTACAGAGTTTCTCCTTTATACAATATGGATTATACAATATACCTTTTGGTATTAGACTACTAAAATAGTAGCTTTTTGTTATTTCAACTATTGTAGCAACAAAAGTTATTAATGAGTTGCCTATTCAACTCAGATAATCAGGAATGCAATATATGTTTGACAATGTTCTGCATAAGAATACATATTACTAAATAATAAGAATAAAGTGCAATGAACCATAGTAATAATATTACCTGCTTACCAAAAACATTAAAATTGCTAACTGGTGTAGTAGTCTAGTTGAAAATAAGCTCTTTCCATCTGAGCAGAAAGGAAACTGCCCAAAGAGCAGCAAAAGAAAAGATAAGCTCCCTATAGATAAGATTATTCTTGAAAAGTATAAGAGAACAAAGACCAATTTGAATGTAGGTTGGATTAATTATAAGAAGATATGTGATTCCCTGCTATGTAATTGGATAATTAAGTGCTTCAAAAAAAATAACAGGAGTCAGTAGATACATTAGAAGTCTTGTGCAAAGATCAGTGGCACAATGGAAAACTCAATTGCTGATCAATGGTGATAGACTGAGAGAGGTTAACATCAAGAGAAGAATCTTCCAAGGAGATTCACTTTCACTACTACTGTTTGCTGTTGCACTGATTTCTCTGTCAGTACTGAGTAACTCAAGTTATGGCTATCAAATATCTGCCAGACTACCCTATATCCTTTACATGAACAATCTGAAGCTATTTGGCAAAAAAAAAAAAAAAAAAATCCACTATCTGCAATAGAATTGCTGCTCAAGACTGTCTGTATATATAGCCAAGATATTGCAATAGAGTTTGGACAGGACATATGTGCCACCTTCGCCATCAATGACAGGAAATTATGAATACTGAAAGAATACAGATGCCCTATGGAAAGACCTCCAGAAGAAGATCAAATAAATAAGCAACAAACCTCAGGCAAAAAGTTGACAACATAAAACACATTGGAGTCAAGAAGAAGCTCAGTAGTGGATGCATCATAAGACTCAAGGAGATCTTAAAAAGTCCAAATTCAGTGAAGGAAATAAGGTAATTAACAGCTGGGCAATTCTAGTCACCACTGGAATACCAGATTGGACTCAAGTAAAATTAAATGGATGGATAGGAAGAACAGAAAATTAATGAAAATTAATCATTTTTTTTTCATAAATATAGTGACTCTGGCAGACTGTACCTAACAAGGAAAATAGGTAGGAGTGGAATCCTTCAAGTGCACTGCAGTTGAAAAAGAAAAGGGCTTGGGAAAATATTTGAAAGACAGTGAAGAATATACACCAAAGCAAGTTAGTATATCAGCAATGCTTGCTGAGTACTGGAGAGACCAAACTGGCCTACAAAAATCATGTCAAATAAATAATAAGAACTGGCAATAGTTAAAAGCAGGAAAGTTGAAGAAAGAGACAGGGCTAATTCTGGCTGCATAAGATGAAGTTTTAAGAACAAATATATTCAAAGCCAAAATTGAGAAGACAGCAAATGTCGCTTCTGCAAATAAACTGAAGAAAGATTTAACCACAATTTAGCTCCAGCAGGAAGATTACATACTGACTACAAACAATAGCATGATAAAGTAGCAACAATGGTGCATTAGTGTATTTGCAAGAAATACCACTTGTCTGCAAGCAACAATTGATAGAAGCACAATATAGACAAAGTAATAGAAAACAAAGATGCTAAAACGTTCTCAAATTTTAGAATTAAAACAAACAACTACCTGCCATATAATATGCCAGGCTCAACAATTCAATTGTTGATGTAAAAGACAAAAAAAAGTCTAAATAGTGGTTGTTGCAGTACTTGAAGAAAGCAGAATAAAAGAGGCGGGGGATGGAGAAAATTGAATTACAAAAACGGAATTACGAAATTTAAAAACCTGCACATAGTAGTATGAATATGACAAAAAGAAATCAAAGAATAGCTGTAGTAATAGGTACCTTGGGTATAATTCCAAAACATATGGATCATCATTTGAACCCCATCGGCATTGACAAAATCACCGTCAATCAATTGCAAGTTGCAGAACTACTTGATAGATGGATAAAAATCTGGCTAACTGTGTGCCCAACCCTAATATTTTTTTAAACTTTAATGCTGCCTCTTAATAACTTTGATTATATCAGTCATGAGATTTTTCAGTCAGTGTGTCTTCAAGGTTCACTATCCAAAAAACAAGAATTTAAGAAGCCCATTTTCCTAAAGACATTTTCTTAAGCTGTTCTCAAGTGAAACTTTTATTTATTTTATAAATTTTAAAAATGCACAACTATTATAATTTTATTCAGTTAATTTGTGTTTGTCACAGATCATGGTCTTTCTTATTTGTCATAAATCATACAGCATCATCCCTTCTATGCTCCAAACTTGTCAAAAAAGGTAGATATTCATCTCTATTGCACTGTATATAGCTATTTATTTATTTTATTGATCGATACGTATACATTATCTATCTCACTATCTGTGCCACTCTGGGCAGTGTACAGATAAAACCCATAGCACCATATCAAAACACAGTTAAAAAACTGAATTAAAAACAGAGTAAAAGCAGCGTTAATAAAACAGAGGGAGTGCCCTCAAAGTTGTATGTGACTCTTAGATCATCATTTGAACCCCATCGGCATTGACAAAATCACCGTCAATCAATTGCAAGTTGCAGAACTACTTGATAGATGGATAAAAATCTGGCTGACTGTGTGCCCAACCATAATATTTTTTTTTAAACTTTAATGCTGCCTCTTAATAACTTTGATTATATCAGTCATGAGATTTGCCATTGACAGCAGAAGTCTTCATGCTCTTCCAGAAGGTCGGAACAGTTGGGGGGCAAGCCTCATCTTTGAGGGCAAGATGTTTAGGGCAGGGCAATGTTGGGTGCAAGAAACCAGGACCAGAATTAAGTTCAAAAGAAGTACAAGTTTATTCCATGTGCAGGATTCTGAACTACTCACAGTCAAGGCAAATTGGTGCTAGATAAGAGTAAACAGAATTGAAGGGTGATGGATTTAGATCTCTTGTGGCATGAAGTGAATCCAAACTCATGATGTATCTGAGTCCACCCTCTCCTACAGGCAACAACATTCACTACGAAAGTGTTTGGGTTGGAAAATAGGTGAATAAATTTGGGCATATTTAGGAAGAATGGTAATTTACATGTAGTTGTAATTATAAGGCTTATACTACTAAAATAATCCATTCTGAAACAGGATCTCAAAGCAAGAAATAAAAATAACTTTTTCTTTCTATCAGGATTCCCTTTTATTTCACCTTTTAATGTTCCATGTTACAGCATTCATGCATCCACCTATTGCTGCCTAACAATTGAGGCCAGGAATTCTTTTGAAATAGGTGTCTTAATTCTCAAAGGAGATCAAATGCAGGTCATCCATAGCATTGGATGGAAATAATGCAGGCTATCAAAACCTGATATGATGATTCCTATTTTTTATGTTAATCCTTCATTAACTTTAGCTGGGCAGATGCTTTAATTACACACTGAGTTATTGTATAATTGCAATAAAATCAGAAATATATTTTCAATTCTTTTTTTTTTCTTTTTTGTAGACATTTTTCCTTTTTTGTTGTTAATGTTAAATTTATGTTTTTCTGTTTTGCATTTTGTTCTTTTTGATTACACACACACACACACACACACACTACAAGTGGCACAAAGAACCATGGAAAAATGCACACACAGCATTACAAGATAAGATGGATTAGAGTAGTGGCCCCAAACATTTTGGGCACCAGGGACCAGTTCCAGGGATAAAGGTTATTCCATGGGACGGTGTAGTGTGGTGTGGATGGCGTAGTGTGGTTTTGCCTGCTACCATGGCTTTTGCATCACGTGGATGGGGCTTTGCTTGTTTGTGTGGACCTGTTGTTTGAGACCCCTGGATTACAGAAGTATACAATATCCTCAAGAGAGTAAAAGAATTGAAATGAAAATGGACTGGTCACACAGCAAGCATAACTGATGGCAGGTGGACCAAGGCAGTCATAGAATGGATCCCACTTGATAAAAAGCATCCATCCAAAAGACCTAAGACAAGATGGATTGATGACATCAGCAAATATTGCAGGCCCAATTTGGAAAAAAAAAGTTCAGGAATCATATTGGTTGGAAACATGAGGAAGAGGCCTTCACTTTGCAGAGAATAGACAATGGCTAAAATGAAGTGTGTGTGTGTGTGTGTGTGTGTACACACACACATACATACATACGTGCATACATGCAATGTTTGCAGTACTAAATGCTGTTTGTAAGTAGTGGGAACTTTATTTGCTGTCTTTCATTTGTTTTATGGTAGTGTTCTCTAATTCCTGTTATTAACTTTTTAAATTTTTTAATTCCTGTTATTAACATTCTTTGCCTTGAAGTATTCAGTGTTACCTAAAACTATCTAAACTTTGACTATTTCCTGCCCAAAGTCCCACACATGGTTTTAATGTAAAAGAGGATGTGATTTTCAAGCACTGACAGAAGATACATTAAGATAAGCTCACAACTGGTGTCTATAATTCTGTTTTCTAGCCTTTTCTTCTCTTAGCTCTTAACTAATCTTGATTAAGATGGAACATAAATAGCCTCAGCATATGCTTATTGCACTTTTAAACCAAGCACATGAGCAGTACACTTATTTCCCAATTTAGGAAGGTATATATGATGTGCCTGGATATGGTTTGAAGCAGGTCTAATTTCAATACAATTACTTTACTGTTTTAAGCTTGTGAAATTTGAGGTGAAATATGAATGGTGATCAACATAAAATCCAAGGTATCCAGGACACATGATAACTGATCTGCCTCCATCCTCATTATTTCTGGTATTCATAAGGCAACTTCTACAATTGAGTATAATGCTGAAGTTTGCAACGGATAAGTCTTGCCTTCTGCAGAATTTGAGTCCATTCTCCTAAATACTATGTTTTCTAATTCTACAAGAGAGAGGCAACAGTTAGTAAAAGAAACGTACAAAGTTTTTTTCCCAAGTAAATCTTCACTGTGTTCAGCAAAGATTAAATTCATTAGTCCTGTTTTCATTGCTGAAAAATTCAAACCATCATGATGAAAATGGAAATGATAAATATTCACTACCCTGTACCATTTATATTTTTGTTTAAACTTTAAGTGTCATCAACTGATGAATGTATAGAAATGATAAAGCCAGACTATAATGGGATTTAATTCCAGAACATTGATAAATCACATTTTGCTGAGTTAACATACAATGATTGATTGGAGAAGTCAGATAATTTCAGCTTTATTTTGTATTTAAAAAGCATTGTGAGCATTTTCATTGTGTTGTACAGAAGGTGTATTAAGGTTACCTGTGCAAACATTTGGGCAGTTATTCAAGATCAATGGTGAAACTAAAGATCAGCTAATCCACTGTGCTAATCTTGTTAATAATCCCAGGCATATTTATTTATTTATTTATTTATTTATTTTTGAGCTGCTCATTTCCCTCTATTCTATACACGTATACAAGTAGTCCTCATTTGTGAGCGCAGTTGTAACTGTCAATTCGGTCATTAAGAAAAGGGGTCACTAATTCAATAAATCATATGACTATGACTGCAGTTATAAATGTATACAGGGGAATCGATACTGATTGTAATGGTGTGCACATGACTGGAAAACGTGCTGCAAAGGTCCTCAATGTGGACATTGGTTGCAAAGTTACTTTTTTAGTATTGTAACTGCTAATAGTTGCTGTCCAAAGCATTCAGTAAGTAAAGACTACTTGAATATGTGTCTGTGTCTTTGTGTGTGTATCACCATTAAGAAAAAAAAACTGCAGTTAAAATTTGAAATACTGACTCCTTATCAATGGATCTTTTCTAGAATTCTTTTTACTTTATATCATTATTCCTCTTTCCCCGCTCCCCCTCCTCCCCCTTCCCCTATAATCCCAGGAAATCCTTCCAAGTCAGAGAAAGACGCTTTTCTATATTTTATGTCTTGTCTGTCTATCATACTTTTATAGGTCTTTTGCTGTCAAAGCGAGGTGGAACTATGTTTTGACCGACTGCTAGGATAATATAAATTCATTCTTCTCCTTTTTATTTCCAGTTGACATGAACTATTGTTGCTACCCCATTAAACACTCAACTCATTCTTAATGCTGCTCTAACTACAATGCTCAATGTGAAAATGTGACATAAATAAGAAAGAAAGCTTGTCGGTTTTTTTGGGGTTTTTGTTTTGTTTTTTGAGGGAAGGTTTTGCTTTGTTATGAGGGGAAAAATGTATTCAAACAGACATGGAACAGCAATGAAACCACACATGGCAAACCTTTGTGGCTTTGTAGTACTAACATTTTACAATCACACAGACACACTTGACTACAAGGTTGTGATTCATTCAAAGACTGGATCCAGCATCATAAATTTTGACAGCATAGGTCATTTAATTAATGAATAGTTAAAAAACAATATCTGCAGGGTTACTGTTTACTTAAGGATTAAAGGTGAGCCTTGCTAACAAACACAGGAATAGTATGAAATAATAAAAATGAAAGAAGTAAAATGTTATGCAAGAAGTTACACTCTAAGTCTAAAATTATAAGGAGTATATCTTTAAAATGGTCATGAGAAAGAAAGATTATAGTTTCTGTACTGTCAGGTTTAAGATTACTGTGATCCATTTATAATTTATAATTGTGAAAGGCTTTTGGCTGTAATCAAATCAGAAGCAACTAAAAGGATTAATACCTTACAGAGAACATCTGTTATCCACTAAACATATCTTAGATCTTGCAACTGGCAAGCATATCCATGTTTGGCCTGTTAATGAAAAATGCCACTGAGGAATATTTACTGTGTCAAATTATTATCTTAACTGTGCACTATCACCTCAGTTCAGCATTGTGCAGCATGTTCCTTGAAACCTTGAAAAATTATTCAATATTCTTGATTTGGAAAAAATGTGTTACTGACTAGAATAAATTCATTAATTAATTTTAATTTGGAAAGAAAGAGGCAACTGTGTTTTGAGTTTGATTTTAATATTTTTATTTCCATTTCCTAATTTCATAATGCTTCCTTTTATTTTAAATTCTATACTTGTGAGGGTTGCTTGCAGCGCAGGTTCTAACTCAATAATACAAAGACTAATATATAAATACATAATATAAATTATTATAAATTATTATAATTTATAATATAAATTATTTATAATATAATGTATTTATATTTATAATATAAATTATTATAAATTATTATAATATAAATAATACAGTTGAGAATGTCCAGAAATATTTCACAAGAAGAGTTCTCCACTCCTCTACTCATTGCAGAATACTTTATGCCACCAGACTTGAAATTCTAGACCTAGAAAACCTAAAACTACGTCACCTTCGGTCCGATCTAAGCATAGTACATTAAATTATATATTGCAATGTCCTACCTGTCAATGAATACTTCAGCTTCAACCATAACAATACAAGAGCACACAATAGATACAAACTCAAGGTAAACCACACCAAACTTGATTGCAGGAAATACAATTTCAGCAACAGAGTGGTCAATGTCTGGAATACTCTACCTGACTCTGTGGTTTCTTCCCCAAACCCCAAAAACTTTAACCTTAGACTGTCTACTATTGACCTCACCCCTTTCCTAAGAGGTCTGTAGGGGGCGTGCATAAGCACACCAACGTGCCATTCCTGTCCTATTATTTTTTTTATTTTTCTTATATGTATCCATGTATTCATAACTATGTTTTTACTTATACCTATTCTCTTATAATTGCTTGACAAAATAAAATAAATAAAAGGGCAAAAAAAGGAGGGAAAAATGACAATTTGTAATTAATATGGTGTGAGGTTAATCCCAAAGATTGTGCATGGTATTAGTTACTTTAAGGAGAAGTAAAATTATAAGTATATAAAAATTCATATATGCTTTTTAAAAATATATTTGTAAGGATTGTATTGTACTTATTATATATTAGTTTGATCTCTGTTTCTGCAAAAAGTAAACTTAACGTTACAAATATGTCAGTGTGGTATGTATTATTAGCAAGGAAACTAGTCCACATTAGACTGCATGACAAATGTTGCTTATTAAATCACGTCACTCTAAACTTTTCTTTGCTAGAAACTATGTATCCCTAAATCCCTACTTATGTGATGTGATTCAGGAGAGATTCTGCCTATAATATGAAATATTTCCATGTGCAGAAATAAATTCTACACATCCTTCTTATATATGCAGCAGAACATACAGTATATAAACATGTAGGGTAAATGTGTAATTTGTCAGCAATAAGTTTTAAGTAGCAAATTTAAATTGTTCTTGATATCATTGTCAAATAATATAAAAGCCTATATTTACATTTAAAATTTTTACATTTCAACATTTTGCCACTTTAAGTTTTATATCCAAACCTTACTAAACAGCAATTAAACTTAGCTAGGGTTGGGTGTAAATGGATTCTCCATGACTTTACTATAGTTATAATATTGATATTGCAACATTGGAAATATAAATATACAGTCCCACTTATTAAATGGATTGAAGACTTGATTGTTCTTGCTAATGAACAAATTTGCCTGTTTCACTTGCTTGTTGTGAACTTCGTATGAATAAATATAATGAAATGTGGAACTAATACATTTATACATGTATGGTGACTTATGAAGTAGCATTCTAAAGAATCAGAATGTAGACAACTCACAATGGACACTATCTAGCCCATTCTCCTTCCTAATCTAGAAATCCTGGATGTCAAATAACTGGCCATCCAATTTTATTTAAATGCCAAATATGAACAAGGTTTCATTATTTCCTCAGTTGATCTGTTCATTGCTAAATAGCTTTCGCTATTGTCTCTGCATATCAGTATATTTGTATATCTGTATCTACATGTCTGTCTGTCTGTCAGTCTGTCTGTATTTCCTCTATGGAAATGTTTATTATCCAGCTACTGCATAGACTTTTACTATGTACTGATATTAACTGGTGATATAAACTTAATTAAAGAAATAACTTTAAATGTTTGAATATTTTTTAAAAGGTAATTACTTTTGCTTTTGATATTTTAACAGCATTATATTTGGTCTCTAACTTTTAGTTATGTGCCACAAGAGAGTAATAGCTTTCATGCGATAATTATAAGTGGTTATTATTCTCCATTAGAAAATTCAGGCATTTAAATTTCATTTACTGACATTTCTTTGGCAAATAAGCTTAGCCTCCTACCTTCTGTATGTAAGTAAGTGATTAGTGATGCTTATAAACAAAGTTATATCAAATGTTGCTTAACTATATCTATAAAGTAGACATCTGAGTTTCTTCTATGGTCCTAAGATCATGTCATAAAAAAGCAGTAATAATCTGAGATATTAAGCATCCTGAAATTAACATTTTTACATGACTAAATATAGTAGATTTCATGGGAATTAAACTATACATCCCAAAGCACCTGCCTGTCACTCAAATGTAATGCAAATATACCTTTTCTGTATTTTTTTTTCATTCTACATTCATGTTTTTGGAATAACTTGGCTTTTTTCATAGCTAGAAAAATGTGTGCATCACAGGTAAGCAATATTATGTTCTGGGTTTTCTTTCTTTCTTTGTTTAAACACATTGTTGATATTTTATTTTTGTCCCCAAATCTAATTTCATCAAGTATCTTGGAAGCCAGATATTGAATCTATAACTTCCATAAAGAGGTTTAGTGTAATCAAAAGACACACATCTAATTAAAAAACAGAAAAAATATTTGTATTGCAATGTAGAGTTACATACACAGTGAAGTTGCTTAATGTGTTGTGGAAGACTGGGGTGGAAGTTAAAATGTCAGCATGTTTCCTAAGTACACTTATCCATACATGAATAGTTGACAAATGTCTCACAATAATTCAATATTTAGTAAAGTGTCAAAAGAAAGATTTTTCAACTTACATCAAATAATTTTCGTTTGAATTCAAAATTTAGATTTACCTGGAGCAGCAATTTTATTTTTTTATCTAAATAATTTTAAATAGAAAGACTGGTATGTTAATATTATTCAAATGATGAATGGAGTCAACTAAAATTTAAAGACAGGATAGACATGCAACCTATTCATCAATTATTTTGGTAACTAAATTACACGGCACTACATAACACATTACTATTTTTATTTGAAAATAAGTATTAATCTGTGGGCAGGATCCCTAAAATATAGCACATATAGATGATTCAGAGTTTATTTTGAATTGAATAGGATAGTATAAACATGAAATAAGTAGAAATAGTTGCTTCTAAGAATATTTAGAAGTTTTGCAGGAATACGTACAACAAAAACACTGGGCCGTGCATTCATATATTAATTGTATCAGTAAAGCATTATATTGTTGAAAGTTATATAAATAAGTCAAAAGTAACATTTCTGTATTTTAAGTTTTTGAACACTCCCAGAAACTTACATGGGATTATCAGTTATCAGAAATAGCATTGTGAGAGAAAAGTGAAATCCAAATTATACAGCAGTTTTTCTTTACACTGAGAAAGAATTGACTTGATCCTAATATGTGAAAAATCACTGATTTCTAATTTTTATTAGCAAATCTGAATGGAAGTTTTAACTTATCTCATCTCCCATCTGATAAGTTCATCTTTTTCTGAGCAATTCAGAATGTTTTATAGAGTTTCTGGCAGTTAGGACAGGATCTGTATCTTGGGAAGTGAGTTTATATGAGGGGGTCTGACCTGAATTTTATTGGTGTTGAAATGATATAATGTTGACCTATATTGTTAATCTCACGGTGCAGCTCTGCCTCTGTATTTATCAGGGGAAAAAAGTAATAGTTAACATATAGTCCTGAAGTACAACAAAGACCTAAATTGAGGATTAATGCAGATTAATTAATTATTTGATGAAATACTGATTCAAGAATGTTTTGTGCTCCAATAGAAGAAGCAGATTTAGTTTCAGAGTGTTTCTATAATGTTTGATAGACATTGGACAGACACTGGACATGACAATAGAGAGGAGCTAGGAATTCTTTCTATCAGTTAAATTTATTTCATCATCTAGGATCATTCTTGGAGAAAATTGTACAGTTCCAATGGTTCATGCGTTAACGTTCTTTAGATTGAATTACTTGCTATGTTTGACATACAGCAGTTTTTGAAAAATGTTTGGAGAGTTATTTCAGAGGTCAAGAATTAACCAGGGCATGAGGTATGCATTGCATAGTTCTCCGATATATTGCCTACAAATTTTTCCTTGTCCTATTTCACTGCACTTGTATTCTTAGTGGGAAGGGACAAGACATTAGACTTTGTTTTTAAAAAGCACAATTTTTGTAAAGCTAAGTAACTTTTAAAATGTTAATATAAATAATGCTCTCTCTGCAGTCTTGTCACAAAAATGAATTTTTCTTCTATTACGTCAAATGTTGAATAAATTATCCAGGCTCGGGACTATTGGTTAAATTTGGATCCAGCCAATATCTCTACCTCCATGATCCATGTTTCTTTTTTGATTGAGAGAAATATGCATATACCAAGATGACATTATATTATAGATATCCAGAGTCTCTAAGCCTTGAACTAGATTTAAACAAGAGTGTTCTTTCCATTTTAAAAGATGGGTCATCAAATGATAAATGTAATTTTTCCTGTAATATACAATGCATCTACCAATTTGTCTTACAGGGACATCTGGTCCTGCCCTACCTGATTCACAAATCAGCTTGAGGTTTTGTGTTTGTATGCTTGCATAGGCCATTGAGATTTCAGGCAAAATAAATCCCTATGCAATTCCATACAATCAACAATCTTTTTTAAAAAAATCACACACCTGGGATTTGTGGCTAGCTATCAAGCTGAAAGGCAAAAAGGAAGCCACAAGGGCTTTCTACCATATCAATCTATCTCTCTATCAGATATAGAACTTTAGAATAGTGGTGAGTGGTCTTTGTTCCTGGAAAGGATATTGAGTCATGTCCAGGAACAAAAATATATGCTGATTTTCAAAACATGTGACTATCATCTAATTTGAAGGGTTATTTTTTCCTATAGATTTAAAAATTTAAAAATAAACAACATATGTCTTTGACTGTGTAGGAAGTAAAACCCAAGAAGCAAAACAAGTGAATCAAGTATATATTTACAGGACCATATTGTTGATATTATTCATAAGAATACAATAACCTTTTATGAAATATGCAGTTAGCTATCACATCAACAGTCATTAAATTTGAGTATGGAAAGGAGGAGTCATGGATGATATCATGGAATAAATTTTTAAGATGTTATTTTGAACAAGGATTTATATTAGACAAATCTATAAATCTATATTAGACAAATCTATAAAATTATAAATTAAGTGTTCCCAAATTCAGAAATGTAGACTTTAAAAAACCTTTCAGTATAGAAATTATATTTATTAAAAACAAAATCCTATTGACATCAGGAGATAAGAGATTTCAGATAAATGTATATGGAATTGCAGGCACAGTTTAATAATTCTCAACTCATTAAAGCCTAATTCTGCTTTGTTGTGTATAAGATTTAGTGGAACTTCCGGTTTGTCGGCTTCGCGAGCGGCAGGGATTTGCGAAGCTGCGCGATCCCTGCCGCGCTAGCCGTTTTTGGGGCTCCGATCCGGACGGGTACGGAGCTAGGCTGCCCTGCAGGGGCAGCTGAAGGTAGGGGGAATCCGGAGAGGGGTTTGGGGGTGTTTCAGACCCCCTCCCCGGCCGGCAGAACCCCCTTTTCCCAGGACAGTGCAGTGGCGGTCCGTAATGGCCGCCACAAAGAAGCTGGCAGCCGGGTAAGAATGTGCAGGAGGAAGTGGAGAAAGTTCTTCAAAGGAGAAAGTTTTTCTTGGTTCCTAGGACTCTAAGACATATTTAACAAAATTCCTGAAAGGTATGATTTTCTGAATGATACCTTCTAGAAGAGGAAAAAAGCGGCAGTTTGAAGGTGCTGAAAGGAAAGCTTAACCTCTTTTCCTACGGAATAAATAAGTGGATATTAAGAAACCTATTTCTTTTAGGTGAAAACTGGTTTTAAGCGATGAGTGGGAAGAGAGAGGACTTAAAAAAAAAATTTGTATGCTAAGACTTTGTTGGAGGAGATGCCTTAAGGATTTGAAGACTAAAATATATTGCAATGAGATTTTAAGAAATAGATTTGGACTTTCTTTTTCTTTGATTGATACTACCCCAGGAGGAGAAAGTGAGAACTCTGCCTTGGTTTGGACTGATTGATAACTTTGGGACTGTTTTATTTTTTCTTTGGAATATTCTGGTTGTTGTAAGAAGAAAGAAGGGGAAAAGAAAAGATTTATAATGGCTCTTTCTATTGAGGAACTGAGAAAAGATTATGAACAAGCAAAAAAAAATGGTAAATCTGGTCTGAAAGAAGCCTTCCTTTTTTTAGAAATGGCGCTTATTAACTATCAACAAACATTACAACAGATGAAGACAGCAGAAGAAGAAGAAGGAGAGGAAGCCATCTTTAATAAATTTCAGAACTCGACCAAGAAAGAAGGAAGAGTGAAAGGAAGAGAAATAAAGGACTTAAGATTTAAAAAAAAACACTTAAGAAAGGGAAAAATAAGGTGCAAAATCAATATAATGATAGTAAACAAAAGGGAAAAGGAATACGACAGAGAAGGGAAGCCAGTGGGGCAGAGGCTGGAAGAAGGGGGGGTAGAAAGGTTTGCTGGGAGAAGAAAGAAAGGGAAAAGGTGGAGAAAAGCTACAAAGTTTTGAAATTAAATGGGAAAAAAGGAATTTTTTTTAGGGATAAAGGATAAAATATAATTTTTTCAAAAAGATTTTGCAAGGTACATAAGATGATATTGTAGTATGGTATTAGAAATAGAAAACTTAAACGGTTTAAGAGTTGATAAGAGATTAAAATGTTGAAATGTTTAATAATGATTGGTTTTAAAATTTAATAATATGATGGGAGGTTTAGAATATTGAGTTTTAATTAAAGAGTTTAATAAGATTATGGTATTGATGTTATTATAAAATTTCTACTATAGTATTTGTTTTTAATATTTAGATTTATTGTTTAACTATATATTTAATTACTTTGGATGTACTATTTAGATAGAATGTACCAAGCAAAATCGGATTGGGTATTGGGCGTTATTTTAAAGGTTAATTGGATTAATTTAGGGGGGAGATAGAAAGGCATCATACTCTGATTAGTGATTTCAGGAGAAACTTCTTTTTTTTTTTTTTATAAGGAACGAGACAAAGGGACAATAAAGAATGGACAAAAGATACAAATATAATGACTCAAATTAAGATGATTAATTAAGATAGAATTAAGAAGAGTGAAATATGTGGAGAAGTTAATATAGAAAACTTAGAATGGTAAATAAAATAAGTAATGATATGTAAGATGAGCATGAATATAATTGAAGTCCATGAAGAGAGAGATACCTGGGTCCAAGTTACTTTCCAAAAAGATTTTTTTTTTTTATGTTTTATGTGTTGTGTGTATATGTTTTTTTTTTTTTTGGGGGGGAGAATTAATAAAACCTTGCAGAAATATAGAATGAGAATAATGGTAACTAAGTCAGAAAGAAATAGATGAAATAATAATAATGAAATTGAATAAGAGTAAAGAGAAGTAAAGAGAAATTGGACAAGAGGTTTTTTGTATGTTTATATGGAAATGGTTTAAAACAGAATTATAGTTTATCTGACTTGTTAAATTTATAATGGAAAAAGGTTTAAACATGTAATGGATAATGATTTGTGTGTTTTGAAAACTAATAAAACTTGTTTTTTTTTTTAAAAAAAGATATGGATTAGAATGTATAAGATAAATATGTATTGAGTTTATGTCTGTATGGAGAAGTGATAACCCGGAGGCACACTGTTCTCAAAAAAAGATATTTTATTTGTATTTGTATATTTTGTGAAAACTTAAATAAAACTTTTATTTAAAAAAAGATTTAGTGGAATATTATTTCTAAGATCTAGGGGTGTCAAACTCAAGGCCTGTGGGCTGGATCCCACCCACGGAGTGCCTGTGGGACCGGCCTGGAAATATTAAGAAACTGGCCTGCAATACCTTTGGCAGCTAAAAGGGGCCATGTGCAGGGGGGCATGCCTTGTTTTCACCCTGCATGGTATCCTGAAGCACTCTGACAGCCAAAACCTGGCTGAAAACCTGTCCAAAATTGGGCAAAAAATGGGCAAAAAACTGGCAACATCCAGGCTGAAAAATGAGCCCAAAATCAGCTGAAAATGGGCCAGAAAGCAGGCCAAAAATGGCTGAAAAATGGCCCTAAAACAGGTAGAAAATGGCCTGAAAAATGGGCCAAAAGTGGCCAGAAAATGGGCCATGGTTTTCAGCTGCCAGAGTGCTGTGAGATGCCATGGAGGGTGAAAACAAGGTGCAGGGAGGCCGCACACAGACTTCCCACACCCATATTGGCATGGTGTTGCAGGAGGCATCCATCCCCCCCCCACTGCCACCACCACCATGCTGCTGGCCCGCAGAGGAGAACTAGAACACTGATCTGGCCCTCAAAGAAATCCAGTTTGACACTCCTGATCTATACAAATATACAAAATATGAACATTCTAAAATTTTTGATGATGTAGTAATTAGACTCCACATGCAGTTTTGTGGATTAAAAAAAATTAATTGCAAACTGTAAATTAATCTCACAAATTAATCTAAGCACATCAGTTTAGAATGTGGTTAGATATATATTTATCTAAGTGTTACCTAGCTTCCAATTTTGCTGTGTTCAGCCGCAAAATTTTGTACCTGCTTCCTTGTGGAAGGTAAATTCTTACCTTCTTAGCATAGAGTTACATTGTTTTACATATTATCACAGTTTATGTCTGGTTGCTGCTAAAATTACTTGTGAGTTTATTGTAATATACAATGGAAATTAAGATATTATTTATTTATGTATTTATATTTTATGAAATGTAGACACCAACCAACTTGAAATAACTCTTGGTGGCTTAAACTTTAAAAAAGAAGAACAATAAAATAGAACATTATATAGGATAATTATACATAGGGAAATAATAAATTAGGTACCATCTATAGTTTTATGAAACATAGGTTTTTTGTTTTTTATTCTCTTCTACTAACTTTCTACTCTAATATTTTCCTTTGTGTCCTTCAACCTTACTTAATTCATTAACTGGTCCATAAAAATGTAATTTATGTCTGTGGTTTTCATGCCATAATCCATGTCAGTATTTTTGCCCAGTAATTACTTTAATGACTTCTTATGCCATTTAGTATGTATCAATGAGGATTCCGACTTGTTTTAACTGCTATTTGTCTTCCTTAAAGACTACTTTCAGTGTGTTTAGCGTCATTTAAAAAAAAAGGCTAGTCAGACTTCTGTGCTAGCAGCTTCATTAAAATTCTGCTCTACACATCATCTGACTTACACTTTATAATCTATCAGAACACCTGTTTTCTTTACAATGGCCACAAGGCAGCTCAAAACACTGTGGTATTTAGCATTTAATAATGAGCATGAGATATGTATTTCTGACACTTAAAATTTCTTTGGGAAGTACATGGAAAGGAGCCAGGTTTGAAAGAGTATCCTTCTCCATTTCATTATATGTATTTGACAAAACTTCAACCAAGTTGATGCAAGAGTGAGCAATGCACTTTAGCATTGTCAGTGTGCCCCTGTTTTAGTTTGTTGTAAGGGAAGGATCCTATTTTTGTACTAGGCAGCCTTTCCATGTTTATTGTGAGTGTCAGGGCAGAACCTGCAGGCAGTTTTTAACTACATTGAGTAAGTCAGGTAAGCGAAGTAATATTTTCTGCTCAAAGTTTATTGTTAGTAGTTTGCTTGTTTGTTTTTTGCTTCATGAGTCGGGTTATTTTAGCCTTCATTTTTTTTAAAGTTGTGCTCTATAACCCAGTATTTAGGCTGAATTTTAAGATTAGAGGGAAATATTTCTTACTGATTATTCCAATGTTCATTTAAGAAGCAAATCATGCCATGATTCCATCCTTTTTGTTTTAACTCTGTAAGATAAGATGAGATGAGAACTACATTCTAACTAAGGCAAGGGGAATTTTGACTAACTAAGGATTTGTACTTTGATTTCCTTCGTC
The DNA here is from genome assembly GCF_049901735.1 of Notechis scutatus. NCBI lineage: Eukaryota > Metazoa > Chordata > Lepidosauria > Squamata > Elapidae > Notechis > Notechis scutatus. Next base: position 95,265,889 of record NC_142010.1, on the reverse strand, counting down.
CAAATTAAAAGTTATGTATGAATGTTGGAAAATGGCCTCTTACAAGAAAAACAAAATCTCATTGAAATCACAGAATGTTATCAAATGTTATGAACAACATTCCATAATGGGTAAGAGATGCACTGTGTTTATATTCTATTAGAGAACATTCTACTGTGTTATCTTGCTATTAAATGGGTTAATGCGCTTCTTTTCACTAAAGGGTCTGAATAAACCTTTTCATTCACACACCTACCATTTGTGTCATTAACAGACTGTTATCAGAAAGAATCTAGATTTTAGGCTAAACAAAACTATACTAATCTACCCATAATTCGTCTGTTGCTGTCTATATTTATGGAAGCTCTTATTCATTTGGAAGAATAAAAAAATAAACAAAGGGGGGAGAATGGCAACCCTGTCATTTAACAAGGATGGATGCTAGTATTTGGGGAGACTGTATTCATCTGCAAAACACTTCAGTTGTTTTTACTCTGGAGAATAACAAATTTCAGAACATAAACTGAGTCTTTTGTTGTTCAAGAAGCAAACTGAATGTTGTTTTCTGTTTAGTTGTTTGCAGAACTGAGGTAGAGCTAAGTTTTGGACTGTACATTCTTAAAGTCTAGATTAAGCTAAAGTATAATAGAATTTTACCTCTATAGAAGATTTGTCATAGAGTTTAATTACCTTTGCTGGTAGTTTTCCTTGCTATCATCTATGGATATTGCTATAGTCTCATCAAAGAGAGATGACTGAAACATTTTCCCTAAAGTGTTCCAATCAGCCAGCTGTTAAAGCAGAGATGACATGTGATCATGGAACATTTAGTAAATGTGTGTTGGGACCTGTCTCATGGAAAACAACTATTTTATTCTTAGCATTCTCATATTTTCTTTTAATGTTTTGAAAAACATTTACCTGGTTCAAGTAAGACATATTGGAAGGATATTAAATAAGGCATATGTAGACCTTTTTTGTAAGTTTTCAAAACAAAAAGGCTTGCAGCTTATTTCATACCATCATTCAAATCCTTAAGTAGCCAGTGACAAGCCCTTTCCTTCTTTTTTCACAGAAAAGGTGTATCTTATTTTCAGAAGCTAAATCCAACTACATGGAAACACTTACTACAATACATATATATATATAGTAAATATATATTTACTATATAACATTGAGTAATTAAATGGTAAAATGAAATTCTGTATTTGAAAAATGATGATATCTAAGTTACTGTACTGTTCTGCTCACACTTGCACATACAGCGGTAGGTTAAAATGTCTTTACTGACCTGCCCAAACCCAAGTGAACATTTCTCAGCAGCTCTTGAGTAACAAAAGCCACACACAACCTCTTTGTTCCACCAGGAGTTCAAAGGAGCCAGCAAGAAAGGTCATCTCAGTTCCCAAAACAAGGCAGAAGGTGTTTGCCAAAGCAAGAGTTTCAAAGATTTCAATTAGTCCATGAGGCAGGGCACTAGGTTCACGCACAAATCAGGGGGCCTAATTTCAATACAAGTTCAAAAGTAAAACATGAGCAGGAGGTAACATAGAGCAAGGAATCCACCCAGGGTAAAATTCAACTGCCTCTGCCCACCTTGACAAGGTGGTAGGGATGATTTGAATCAGTTCATCAAAACAATAAAAATTGCCCCTGGTTGGCCTTGCTGACACCAGCCCGGTTGCCCAGTCACCCCCGTGTTGGCAACAGGAGTGATACCGGCAGTGGGTGGACTGATGCACATGGGAGGGTAGCGTGCAGAAGATCATGGCATAGGAGCCCTTTCCCAGTGTTCCCTGGCCTGTGAGGGGAGAGTGCAATCTCCTGTGCCCTCCACTCAGGAGCTGCAAAGCGCTTGCTGCCCCTCTGGCACCCGCCAAGCCTTTTCCCACTGTGCTTCTCTTCCTCCTTGCCAGAAGCACTCACATGACCAGCAGGAAAGAGGCTTTCATTCTCATCAAGAGGCTCTTTAGTCTCTCTTTACTACCTTTCTTTTGAGAGGTATTGTCTGCATATCTGAGGTTGATATTTCTCCTGGCAATCTTAATTCTGGCTTGTGATTCAAGACCAGCATTTCTTTGTTAAAAAATTAAATTCTGAATGTTTTACTTTGATATGACATGATCAGAAGCTACATTGATGTTTAGCTAATCTAAGCATTCATGTACTAGACTAGAATTTGACGTGTGTTTCTGTGACTGTATCGAATTCCTTCTCTTTTTTTCACTGATACGGTGCTTTCTGCTTCTGCTTCTAGCTCTCTATTTCTCCCACTCTCATGCCCAGACTTATTTTATTTTTAAAAAAGATTTTGATCTTTGTTTATGATATTAGATCAATAAATCCAGAGATTAGTGCCAATATAAAATATGGAAGCATTAATTGTTCAATACCTTAAAATTTATTATTTCCACTTCAGGAATGCAATAAAAAAGAAGTTCACTATTTCAACAAGAAAAGAATATTAATTATTTATCAAATGGTTATCTAATTAGTCCAACAGGAAGTATTTGAATTAATACTAAATTATGGTTCATCCAGAAATGCTATATCAGTTTTGTACTGCATATAATTATCACAAAAAGCACAAATGGTTCAAGATATTTTGTACAATTATGGTGGAAGAAAAAAAATAGCCTGAAGCTCAGGGAAGCATGTAAACATAGTCTATTGTTTAACATTTTTTAGTCTATTGTTTAACATTATTTACAAACAGAGTCAAAAAACCTGTTACACTAAGGTCACATTTGATTTTATATTTTAGCACAGAAGTATATATGAAAGAACTGAAGGTATAGTTCATTATCAAAATAAAAGACTTGAATATTATTAAATCAATACTGCTTAAATAAATGGAAATCAAATTACATTTTGAAAAATAAATTTAAAAATCACATGCGCTTTATGCTGTACCAATATAAATAATTACCTGAAAAAAAAAATTGGAATCCAACCTAGTAATGCTTTAGAACCAAGAGGTAGAAGACACTCAAAATCATATCAAAACATAGTTTTAAACATTACTTTAAATATATAAACTTCATTTTGCTCTACAGAATTAGGATAACTCTTGAATAGAGCCAATAGAAATAATTTATGATGTGATAACATTTTCTTGCATAACTATCAAAGATAAAAATTATAGGTATGATTTGATGTAGGCTAGTTCTTTTTTTTTAATCTTGATTGTAGTGACCAAGGGTTAAGGTTAATGCTGTCCATGTTATGAATCCATTAAGATCAAAACATCAGTTAAAATTACACAGAAGTGCCTCTAAAACTGCTTCAAGCTCCAGACTTCCTGTCTCATGTGTTAAGCTATTTTTAAACTATAGCAACAGCATGGGCCATGATGCATCAGATAAGTATTGCCCTTCAGAGTTGATAAGGACCTCTGATTGTTGCTTGTTGCCTTATGCTGGTTTTACTTCTAAGAGGGAACCATGTTGTTAATTGTATTTCAAGAACAGGAAATGGGTCTGTTTTGTCTTGGATTGTGCTTGCTTTCTCATTTATGAGAGGTGACATCTCATTTATGAGAAGGGCTGCATGGGTGTATATTTGGCTATACTATTTTCTTTGCATTTTTACATAAAGCATATCTTGAGATTTAAATTAGAGTTACATTCTCCTGTAGAAAGAGCTACCTAAGGGCTATGTGGATGGGCATTTCAATATTGTATTGTGGATATGGCCATAGTACAATAATTCAAAATTCAGTATCTTTTGTGATGGTGTCCTGGCCCTTACTATTGTGTTGTGAATTAGCCTGGAGAGAAAAAGTGGCTCTAAGATCATACTGGTTGTGAGGTTCTATTTCTGCTTTCAGTTTTTAAATTGAATGTTGAATGGTCTTGTTTGTTTTTCAATTTATGCTGATGCTTTGCTTTAACTTCTCTTCCCTTAACAGAAAAAAACAGAAAATAAACAAAATCATTCATCATTATAAACATAACATGTAAATATAAAGGCATATTTAAAACTTACACAAGGCTAATATTCAGATTTATTTTGTGAAAAAGATTATTTGTATGGACTTATGTGTTGAATGCATACAGAATGTAGGTTTTCAGGTTCATGATCAGTGATGAGAGTTGAAACCAGCCTCATTAAATAATTTTAGTACATCCTAAAAATACGTTGTGTTTTATTCATTGACAACAGTATAAAACCAGCCATTTGACAAATTCCTTTGTACCACTTCTATTTAGATAAAATACTTCAATAATTAAACCTCACCAGTGATTTTCACATTCTAATTAGTGAGATACACAGGACAAAAACTTAGAAAACATTATTTATATCACAATGTAGTGGTACCAAAAAAGAAAATGTGCAACAAAGTAAGGCATTTGAGATTTCCCTGTCTTTTCTGGCATTTATCCTATCTATATTTACATAAGGGTACTTGTTTAATATAATAGAACTCAATATTTAAATGAAGCTTTTCAATGGAACATCATTGGATATTCATTTCAAAACACACCATGGCCATTAATTGTCTGCAGATATGCAGCCAATTCTTCTGTTTATGGCTTTTGTATATGTTTTTATTTAGCACAGCTGCAATTCACAGAAGGTTTAAAGCCAATATCTGAATATGAATTGATTATGGTTTATTTAAGAGCAATAATAAAGCTAAATCATTCAAATAATATTTGTATGTAATGGTTCTTAGGGATAATATAAATACTGGAAGATACTGTAGCTGGCTCAGGTGATGTTGCAGAAAACTAATTGATAGTATATTCTTGCTTTACTGTAAACTTTGCCCAATGGCTCCTAAAATTGATGCTATTTTCCCCTAAAACCTTGCCAAGTTGTTTACTATTTCCTGTTTCCTAGGGCTGAAAGAAATGTCTGGCTCAAGATCATATAATTGGATTTGTGCCTAAGTGGGAGTAGAATTCATGGTCTCCTAGTTTCTAGCCTGGTGTCTTAAGTATCAAACCAAGGTAGCTTTCAAACCAGTGTTATAGTCCTAAAACATTTGTGTTTTGGAAGTGTGTTCTCCACACGTGCTCCCAGCCACTGACATCACCACTATATGACAATTACCTTACTTTGGTTTCTGCATGAGAAGAAGAAGAAGAAGAGAAAAAAACAAGTAACCACAAACAAAAAATATGCAAATTATTTAACCTCAAAGCAGCCATTTAGAGTCCTGAGCATGAAACAACACTTAGTTCAGGATTCCAACTGGATGTTCAAAACAAAAAACCATCCCACTGTTTTGTTCAAAACATGAAACAAAACTTGGCTTTCAAGAGAAATAACATAGCCATGTTTTGATTTTAAAAAAACAAAACAACCAAGGCAGCATAACAGTTGAGCCAGATATGTCCTTGCTGTTATTGGTTTAAATTAGATAGGATGATTTGGGAGTGGACCGTAAAAGGAAAGAAGCAGTTTAGCATATGGACAGGCTGAAGAATGCTTCAGTTTAATTCCTGATGCATTATTATGTACATTAAAAATGCTAAAAGGAAGTTAAGAGTTTATCTCAGCTGGACATGTTCCTTGTTTTGTGTTATTGTGTGCAAGGTATTGTGTGCATATGGGCATATGGAAGTGTAGTTAATTCTGCGGAGATGGTATAGGTGTAATGAGTAATATTACAACACTGATTTGCTTGGTTGGTTAAGCTTTGGTGTAAATATGTACCGTGTTTCTCCAACAATACACCCCTCCAATGGGAAGACCCAGCCTGTTTTCTAGGCATAAAATGAAATTAAGCCCCTCCCCCAAATTTAGGCCTATTTTAAAACATGCGAAATGGGGGGAAGGGCGAGGGACTTGCTGTTAGGAGTGCCCCACGGGCAGCGATGCCTCGCCACCAGCTGCTCCTAACAGGTGATCATGGCAGAGCGCAGAGAGCTCCCTACTCCCACCAAGCACCTTTGCTGCAGACCTGAGACCTTCGGCTCCCACTACTGCTGCTTCCGCTGCCACATTTGGAGCTGCCACTTCCACGTTTGGAGCTGCTGCTGTGTTTGAAGTACCGTGTTTGCAGCTGCCACTTCCACGTTTGGAGCTGCCACCATGTTTGGAATACTGTTGCTGTGTTTGGAACTGCCACTTCTGCATTTGGAGCTTTCACTGCGTTTGGAGCATCGCTGCCACTCCAAACACGCTCCAAACAGTGGTGGTGCTCCAAACATGGCGGTAGTTTCAAACGTGGAAGTGGCAGCTCCAAACGCAAAAGCTGCAGCTCCAAACATGGTAGCAGCACGGGTATAAGGGAAAGCAACGGCGGCGGAGGAAGCAGCAGCAGCAGACGCCAAAGGTCTCGGGTCTGTAGCAAAGGTGCTTGGTAGGAGTAGGGAGCTCTCCACGCTCTGCCATGATCACCTGTTAGGAGCGGCTGGTGGCGAAGCATGGCTGCCCATGGGGCGCTCTAGGCGAGGATGCAAGGGGAGGAATTAAGTCACCCCTGAAAAAACGGCTTAGCCGTTTATTCAGGGCTCAAAAAAAAAGTAAGACCCAGTCTTATTTTATGAGAAACACGGTACTTTCTGTGTGTTTCATATCCTCTTCATGTTTTTCAGAATTTAAAAAAAAAAAAAACATTTAATAGCATTTATTTTTACACCAGCAGCTATCTTCATATGCCAATAAATAAATAAGTAGAAGAAAATTGAACAAGGTGATCTATTTTTTTTAAAAAAAGAAAAGTATTACAAAAATTATATGGAAGGTGTACTAATGAAAGGAATGTTAAAGTTGGCTGATATATTTGTCTTATATTTATTGGTAGACTAGATGGTAGACTAAGTAAATTGAAAAAACCTCTGTCAATTGGAGTGAGGATATTATAATTCAATATATTTTTCAATTGGTAGGAGAGGAACCAATGGAAATTAAGTTTAATGTTCTCAAAATATATTTTTATTTTAATATATTTAAAATAAAGCCTTTGGCCAATTTTGTTGTTGTAGTGGTAGTAATATGGGTGGTGAATAAAAGGAATAGGAATAGCAATACATTCTGAATTCTTGTTCCCAGTTTTATCAGTTCAGCTGTAAATTCCATTAACTGAAAAGTATTCAAACTGGTTGCTACGAGATAACCAAAAAATGACTGCTGGATTAGATGGAAGAAGAAAACATCTTTGCTGAGAAAGTTCTAACTCTAGTTGAGTAAAGTGAATATGAAATACAATCAAATAGCAAAGCTAAGTTCAGAATTCAGATACATGGCCAGGAGTTCCTAGCGTGGAAGAACAAGATACATGATCAGAATTTCAGTTTCATGCAATGCTAAGAAGAGAAGGAAGGTTATTTACATTTTCAAGACTGAATATATTTCCTCATCAGGTGTTTAACAAGATGGATTTCTTTCTTTCAGCTTTTATTGAAGTTTATGTGTGTTTTATAAAACCAGGAGGAAAAGTATGAAGTCTTAGTGTTCCTAAGAATGTTCTCGAGTCTTTTCCAGCTCTTTCTGTTCCAAGAGAGCTATTTGTCTCCCGCACTTCCCTGATGGTGCTTGTGATTTCATAGTCTGATATGGGTCTAGTTGTTGAAAAAGCATCACTTTCCTCCCTTAGGCAAAGGAATTGTCAGAATCATCCTTAAAAGTCAGAACACAACAAGTATATTTTATGTGTTTTTGAAACACAATACCTTTAACACCAAAAAAAAAATTAATGGAATATCTATTTTTTCTGACCTAAAAAAAACAAAAAACTTTTTCTCCCACAAGCAATTAGTTTCTTAAAGGCAAATCCTATTTGATCACAAATTAATAAACAAATGTCACTCACAGTAAAAAAAAAAAAAAAAACCTTTTATTGGAAGAGGGTTGCTCTTAAGTATAGGATACACACATACAAACACACACACACACACACACACACACACGCAAAGTGAGGTGAATTTGTAGGGTTTATGTTTGGAATTCATTTTCCGTTTCTGCCTTGATTTTAATATGTATCTTATTTCTTAGGCTCATTAGTTTCCTTTCTGAAAGATTGATTTTTATTGCCATATATTCTCAGTAGCACAGTTCAAACGCAAGATACCTGATGCATCTATATTAAGCTACCTTTAAGCACTGGCATTTGAACCCTAGTGCATTTGTCCAGGTACAACACATACCACACAACAGCCTCTTTTAGTTTTACTGATTTTCATCCAGAATATATATTTGGATCAGAATAACAGAAACAGAAAAATATATAACACATTCTAAAAATATTGAGGAAGTTAAACATGCAAATCATAAAGTACTGTAAAATGTTAGTTAAATCACCTACAACAAGATGTGCAACCAACATAAGATATACTAAATAGCAGACCTTTGAAAATGGAATGAGAAAGCAATGTGAATAAAATTAGAATATCTTGCCTGGCATTTGAATAGAATCTGAAACACTAGGAGCTGAAAAAGAATGTTTGCCATTACTTTACTATGGCAAGGTTGAAATAATATGTGTACAAGAATTTGAAGATCAATGTCTACAAACAAAGGACTATATTCCCCATTGTATTTAATTGGACTAAGGGTCAATTCGTAAAAACTGCAAAAAGGAATTTACTATAGTTCTTAGGTCTAAATTGTATAGTATATAGATATAAAAACTACTACTTGATGCAATGAAGTCATTGTAGTCTATATATGATGTCTTAAATTTCTAGCTTAAAATTGGAATGTTTCAATACTTTAAATCTAAACATAGTTAAATTAACTTTACTACGTTCCCTATTACAGAAATGACCAGAAGCCTACAATGTGTTTCTTTGAGGACTTTTTATTCCCTAATTTCTTTCAGCTATTCCTGGCTGTGTGGTTATCATTTTTTTCTTGTGTTCTTTTCTTGGAGGGAGGGAGAGAGGGAGGAGGAAAGAAGGATCAATTGATCATTGGAGATGTCCACCATTGGGTTGATTAACCTAGAGCTACTGTTAATCAGGACAGCCACTACATGGCAGGAAATAGGTACAGAAAACTAAATCTTTTCTGCTGCTTAGTGCTTGCTGTTTTTCTACTAGAAATATTATCCTTTAAAAGAGAAAGGAAGGTTAAAAAAATTACTTTTCTAGAGCACTCAGTGCTTTAGTTAAATCTCAGCTGCAGATTCATGGCAGCTGTGGCCCATTCCCAAGACAGTTCAGTGATATGACTAAGGCAATACACTAGTCTGAAAAATTTTCCTGCTTTCCCCTTGTAGGGATTACTGATATCTTGCTAGATATTTCTGCATTGTTTTCATTATCTGTTCCTGCTTTTCAGACAACTGACACTTTTGTCTAACGATCCATAGAATTACAGATGTCTTATGAGAATGCTCAGTCTGCATTGTACCCTTATATTCATAGGCATTTCAACAAAGCAGTATTTTTTACTTTACAGCAGGAGTGTCAAACATGCATTGTTACGTCATTGTCACATGACATATGAAGACTTTTTTTCCTTCGCTAAACTGGGGGTGGGTATAGCAAATGCCTGAAACATCCAATCCATGGGAGTTTGACAGCCCTGCTTTACAGGCTCTCTAAAGCAGGGGTTCCCAACCTGGGGTGCGAGACGATATTCCAGGGGGTGCAAGAAAAGTCCTGGTAAATAATAGGATATTGGCTATATGTTGGCATTTTTATTTATTATGCAATGGATTAACTTTGTTTTCATTTTAGAGTTAAGTATCGTTATTTAGTGGCCGTCACATACATAGCTGAAAAGATTCAATCCTACCATATATTTAACACGTTCAGTAGTTTCTAAAGTCTAAATTTCAGGGGGTGCGAGGTTTGAGTGAAATTTCTTTAGGGGTGCGGGGCGAAAAAAAGGTTGGGAATCACTGCTCTAAAGCATTCTGCATCCCATGTGTCTTTTTTTTTTTTCAATTGTGCTGACCTCAAGACATTGAGAATATGAAAATAACACCATGAACTGAACAGGGCCCTAACCTTGCAAGAGACCAGTGAGAAGTATATGCTGTGCGGATTTGCTATTTAAAAACAAATATCTGGGCTTCCGGTTTGAAGTCTCTTCGGCGACAGACAGAAATCCGCGATCGTGCGCGGTTTCAGTCTGGGCTCTCTGCTGGAGTGCCCCAAGCTGGCTGATTTCAGGGCTAAGCCACCCTGTAGAGGTGCTGAAGAGGGGGGAGACCGCCAGCAGGGTTGAGGAGAGCCGCATCAGCTGGCCATTACTCCCTTTCCCAAAGGTGGTTGCAGCGGTGGTCAGAAATGGCCACCACAAAGAAGAACTTGACCGGAAAAGAATGTGCAGGAGGAAGATAAGAAGTGAAAGTTTTGGCTGACTGGGTTAAATTGTAAAAGCAACAACTAAGGTACCCTGGAATTTAAACTTACAAAAAATAACATCGCTCCCAAAGAAGAGTCGGAAGCAGCGAAGGAAAGTGAAAGGGGAAAGGTTTGGCTTTTTTCCCCTTCTCTCTCCTTCCCTATACTGATAACTAAGAGACTTAAATAAGAAATCGGAAAAATCCGCTTTGACATCAATAAGCAATTAAGTTGAAAATAAAACAAAATGCCAAAGGGATAATAAAGATTTCTGGACACTATTTTTTTTTTCATAAGCAGGAAGGGAGAGAAAAAGAATAAGGGCAGGATCTGGAAGAGGGAGGAGACTTCCTGGAATTAAAAAGAATCTACAGTAAAACTTCAACAAGACTTCTAAAAGATACATTTTAACTGAAACTTTGTAACTAAACAGTAACCCCAAGAAGAGAAAGTGAAAAAAAGAGCAAAAAGAAACAGCTTGCGTGTATTTGGATTATTTGGTGATCTTTGGATTCTTGGTTATTACATTTGAATGACTAAAATTAATCGGGTGGTTGTTTAAAAATTTATACAATGGCACCACATCTAGATGAATTGAAAATGGAACCTAAAAAGTACAAAGAAGATGCACAAGAAGGGAAGGGTTCTTTTGGCTTCGTTTTTCAATTCTTAGAAATGGAGATTTGGAACTATGAGAAACAACAAGAAACGTCTGCAAAACAAGAAGACTGGGACAAAGAAGAAGCCATCTTTAATGAACAAGCAATTTTATGTGGGGAAGAAAAAGGAAAGGGGGAAATAGAATGGAGAATTTAAGATTTAAAAAAACAACCAAAGAAAAGAAAAATAATTCAAAAAATAAGTATAATACTGGAAAGCAACAGAAAAGGGGAATACAGAAGAGAGAAATAGAGATAGAGAGACAAGAGGGTAAAAAGGGGAGAGGGAAGAAGAGAGGGAAGAAGGAAAGGAAAAGAAGTTACAAAGGACTGGAACAAGATATAGAGAAACAGGACCTATTTAGAGATAATGGGTGAAAATCTAACTGAAAAAGGGATTCTGTAAAGGTACATAAGATTGTATTGTTATATTAGTAATAGAAATAACTTTAGAAAATTGGAAAGAATGTATGATTAAAATGGATAAAATAGTTAGTGTAATTTAGTGAAATGTTTGTTAATAAAATAAGTGAAATAAAATAAATGAGAAAATTGAATTAGGAAGGAATGGGAATTAATTAATTAATTAGTTAATGTTTTATAAAATATAAGTGAAGAGGGGGGGAATTAATTATGGAAAGCTTATAATTGTTCCCATAGAAGTATGATATTTAATTGAAAAGTAATGTTAAAGAAGTTAAGACTTTAATGAATATTAATATTAATGATAGAATTGAATTGGAATGGAATGTGTTGTTTTAATTACATACATTTATATTTTTTTATTTTTTTAAGAATATAGTGTGTATTTTAAGAATGTACCAAGCAGAATCTGAATGGAAGTTATATATTATATTGAATGTTATAACTTTAGGGTATATATTGAAGCCCAAATAAGAGTTAAATGGATAAACTTAAAAGATATAAAGGCGTCATACTCCAATCAGTAACTACAGGAGAAATTTTGTTTAATGAGAAAAGATAATAGATAATTGAAACAGGACAGACAAAAAATATAAATACAATGATTTGAATTGAGATGAGATAATTAAAATAAAATTGAGAAAATTAAAAGAAGGGAGAAGCTATGCAGAAAATGTAAAATAGTAATAAGATATGGAATAGAATATAAAAATGAGCATGAACCTGAATTTGTGTCTGTACGAAGAAATGTAATCCAGGATTACGCTACTTTCAAAAAGATGTTTTATTTGTATTTTTTTCTCTTGTGAAAACTCAAATAAAATTTACAATTATATATATATATATATATATATATATATATATATATATATATATATATATATACATATATATACATATATATACATATATATACATATATATATACATATATATATATACATATATATATATATATATATACTATATATATATATATATATATATATATATATATATATATATATATATATATATATATATATATATATATATATATATCCTTCAGCTTTGTTCGGGTATTTTCCCACGTCATAGTCTTTTGTAGATTGATTAGTGCAAGCGGGAAACTGTGTCAATGTTTCATTTGACTTATTTATATTCATTTCCACTGCAAACTGTGAGAGAGACACCACACTTCCATTTTGCTCCAGGCCCTTTTCTCAGTAGGTGTAATCATTGGCTGTAGAGTTTCAGTGCATGTGGAAAGAGAGGGAGAAGTAGTTTGTTTGAGCTAGATGCTGACCATGGATGCTGGTTAAGGTAGGCAACAGTTTCTATTTTTCTAGACTGGGCAACCTCAAACAAAACGTAAGGTGAAAGTGATGTTACTTTAGCTGTGCTATAACCAAACAAAAGTAAAATTGGCTCAGCTGCCCAGGGAAGTTAATGACATATGATCTGATATGGAGTGATATCTGTCCTGCTTAACAGCCTTTTTATGTGGGAGCCAGAGTAATATAGTGGTTAGGGTGCTAGGACTAGAAACAGGGAGACCCAGCTTCTAATTCTATCTTGGGCATGCAAGCCAACTAGGTCACTTTTGTTTAGCTCTGCTCACTCACCATTGGACTGGAATGTCTGAAAACATCCACCCACCCATCCACACCGCACCACTGTGGTAGATTATTAATCCATAACTTCATAACTTTCAATGGAAATGAATTCTGCTCGGTGTAGGCCTGCATACTAAAACAGGAGAGACTAAGATCAGACTAAATGTTCAAACAGTTTTCCAATTCTGTTTTTCAAAGTTGTTTTTAGTAACTGAATAAAATGTCATTACCTGTTACATATTTTCTGTAAGAAACACAAACTGAGTAAGATAGTTGGCAATTAAAAATAGTTATTTCCATTATTTTGCATGCTTCTTTTTTAAAGGAATCAACAATGAGCCAAATTGAAAAATGCTACCTGTTAGTGCAGCATAAAATGTGATTCATGAAATATGACATCTTTTTAACGGAGAAAGAAAACACTTCCTTCAACTGAAGGCTTTTAAATGCAAAATATTGACACATTTGTATTATCTCATACAAAGGGCTTTGTTCAGAAAGATAATTTCATAGAATGAGTAGTATCATGTGATCTTATTCATATTTATGAAATATGATAACTTAGAAAAAAGGTGTACTGGAGAACAGCAACTATCGTTATAGACCCTTTTCAGCTTCAAAATGTTTTTCCTTTCATACATCAGACACTAATTAGCAAATATCTAATTAGTGTTAGAAGATTAATCGCTCATGGGAGTTCTGAAGCTTTGTGCTTTCATGCATGCCGAAACAGTACCATTTTAGGTGCATTTGTTAAGGTACAGTAACTTTAAATGGTACAATTTCTATTTTTCTGTGAATTGTAAATTAGAATTATTTTTTTAAAAAAATGCAGCTCAAAGGAATGTAAAAGACAGAAAATATTAATTTCAAAAGTGTCTATAACACAGGATGCCTAGAATATTTTCCAGCTATGGACTGAGAAATTGTTTAAAGTTAGCATCTTTTCAAGACTGAATTTCCTGCTATATTGCTGTGTTTAATTGGAGAGACCCCTTCTCATATTTCAATGTATTCAAAGAACTCTTCTCTAGGTCAGCACAAAAAGGTAAAGTTCTACCTAAAAATGAATTTTATTTATACAGTGGCACATTCCTGTCATTACATTAAGTAGCAACAAGTAGATTTTATTTCTGAGTTGCAAAATTATTGCATTAAAACCGTTTTTCTCATAACATGTGGGAATTAATTAATCTGATTTCACTTTAAGTACAATGACATATTTTACTCAACCACTCCTTACCTATACACTCCTTACCAATACACACATACTCAACTTGCCATGTACAATACACCTATACACTATACATATAAGTATACATATACTGTTGCCATGACAGTAGAATTTTTATTTTCTGCTCAGGGAAAAGAATATGTGCAAACAAAATCCACATTTCTCATTCTGAAGAATATAGTAATATATTTTAAGACAATAATTGATTTTGTCTCTACCACAGGACATAGAGATTGAAATGATGGAATAGGAAACTTAAGACTCAAAACAGACTTCAGGTTTGGAAATGTAGCTTATGAGTTTGGACCAAGTACTCTCTCAATGCAATTAACTTCATATGATTGCTATGTGGGAGGGAGGAATGGAGAAGAGGTGTTCTGAACACTACTTTTACTTAATGTGGGACATCAATGTGTGTGTGTGTGCGCGCATGTGTAATCCAGTTAAAATAAAAGGACAATCTGTAATTGATAGGTGGCAGATTTATTATAGTTTAATAATAGTGCCTCGGTAAAATAAACTAATTTTAAAAGTGCATTTGTTTTAAATTTCTTGTGCTCTGAACAATATAACTTTAAATTTAAATACATAATGTCCACCTCTGGAAAAATGGGCTTCAGAGTCATATCTGGGACATAATAAATATTGAAAATAGTGCAAACAAATGTAGTGTTTGCTATATTTATATACTGTATTAACTTTCCAATATATGAAATTATATTAAACTGAACTAGTTGTACATTTAATTTTCAATGTTGACTATTATTCTAGTAGGTAACTTAATAAAATGTATTAGTATTGAGAACATTATCTGGACAATAGCTTGTTTCAAGAACAGTTATGTATTTAGCAATGAAAAGTTCCAAGGAATTCCTCAGAGTGAATTTTGAAAGCCAAAGCCAATATGGAAAGCTAACAAAATAACTTGTGAAATATGAATATGTAGAGTCATAAATGTTGGCTTACAGCAAATCATAATGCATTTCATCCAGAGAGACAAACCACTTTTGCTTGCCCATGTGCAGGTGGAAGGGCAAGGAAATGAGGGACATTCTCATTCTTGTACTGCCTCATTTTGATTTTGTCCTATTGTAAAGAGTGAATATTTTTGCCTGCTAGAAAAAAGTGTGAGTAATATATTTCAACCCAATATAAATTCAAATTTTAATGTGGAAGATATGTGCACATCTTATTCATAAATTGACTCTTTTTTCTGACAAGACAAAACAAAAACATCCTCTGGCAAGAGGCAAAAATTACTTAAATAAATAGATAAGAAATATGCAATTGTTGATCAAGTACAGACTTCTGTAATTTATGTTACTGTCTATTCTGCAACCCCTTAAAAAGTTAAGTAATGGTTATATCAATAAAGTATCACATACAATAACAGTATTTAATAAATATATGAATATAAAATAATTATATTAGCAGTTTATGCCAAGTTGTATCAAGTAGGGGAAGATGTCATATTTAAATACCATTATTCTATTAGAAAATTAGCAGTAGACAGTTTGAATTATTCATGGATATTAGCATAGAAGCTACAGAGAATAGCTGAATGATCCCTCTAAAAGATGCAGTATTTTTAAAAGCTGCATACCAGTGTTTTATTTGATACTTTCCCCAAATGCTAACAAACTCAAATTCAAATGCTGTCTAGCTCTATTTAGAAGCTGGATCATATTTTTTTATCTATATTAATATTTAAAAATCTTCATTTTGTATCAATAAAAATAATCCAAAGTAACAAAAGCAATATTGAAACTGTTTGCTACAATATCTTCATACATTTAATGAAACTTTTATTAAGAAATTGAGATATTCCAGATCAAGATTTTTGTGCTTACTTAAGCAAAACACCGAAACAAAATCATCAAGGATAATTCAGGAAAGGAACAGGAAATAAACCTGAATTCCAGCTTCGGAAACTAAAGTTGCTTCCAAATCAACCTTGATGAACATGGCCAGGTAATCTGTTTTTGCCACTGTCTGGAAGTGGTTTGCTCTTCCAAAGTATTGGAAGAATATTTGTCTAAATTACAAATCTGTTGTTTTGTGGCCGTTCCCCATCCAAATGTCTAAGCAGTTAGATCCCATTTCATTTTCTGAGAGCAGCCAATTTGGTTAGGAAAATTCTCTTATGTTACTTCAGAGTCATGTTTCTCCCATATTTCGAGCAAAGAATCAAACTGCACTTTGATCATAGGTTTGATATACATTTTTAGATGACAGAAACTAACTTTTTTTTCCTGTATAAATTACATGGAAGCTGACAGGATTTGAAAAAAAAAACTGGGGTTTTTTTTGACAGCTGATGTTCTTCATAAGAATGCTTCTTTTTAAAGTTTGCCTTTGCTTTGCATTTCAACTCACCTTATTTGTGTCAGAGCAAAAGATTCTATGATAGGAACATTTCTTCTTTACTGGAGAATGGGTGTGAAAAGGCAGCCTTCCTTGTAGAAGGGGCTTTCGGGATTCCTTAGCATTGTGTCTTTCATTCCCCCCCCCCCCTAAAGAATGAAATATTCTCCTTCAGTGTGTCCTAATTTGAGACTCTACACCCTTAGGCAATATTTTTGTCCCTTTCTTGTAACTGACATCTCAATGAGAATGCAAGTGCACTCCCCTTCTATCCCTCCTCAAGGATTGCTCGGCACAGATGTCATTAAGGATAAAGGATGTTAAGTATCCTGCAGATGTTACAAACAACAAAGAAAAGTGCAGGCAAGTTTGTTTACCTGAGATTTTTTAAAAACAAAATGTTATCATAAATACGCTTTAACACATATATATGAATACATGGAAGTTAAGACACTTCGGGTGGTTTCTTATACATTCCATTCCAAGAATAAATGCATTTTATCCTGTTTAATCTTATATTGGGTTGCAGCCTGAGACAAGAAATGTCATTTTTCCAAATTAAAAATAAACAGAAAAATAATTTGTGAACTGTTAAAAAAAAATGCTACATTTATAAGAAGAAATTAAATCCAGAATTTTAATCTCTTCCCAGAATGAAAGGAGAATTTAAAACAATTAATCTGCCTCCATTATTGCGATCTCAGAGAATCTTAAATGGTATTCTAATTTTAATAGTATATTAAGTGTGAAAAATTTACTGTTCATTTCATATAAATATCACTATATTGATTTTGACAATCCTTCAGAAGTAAAAGGTTTTGAATGCAGAGGCAGCTTCTGTAATGTCTTTTCTTTGCTCGTTTTCTTATTGAGGATTTGAGATTGAACACTTTGTGATGTATCAGGCCATAAAGCCAGATAGCTATTAGAGCTATCCACAATGATAACAATGGCTCATTGTTACATGTTTAGGATTTGCTGGCCCTTCTTATAAATGAACACAGAGAAGGGGGACAATACATGTCTTGTGACCAACGTAACATGCAGACTTCATATATACAAAGCTGAAGAAAAACAAATGAACGAGTTAGAAATTTGTTTAAAAAGGCAAAACACATGGTTCAAATGAATGTATCTCTTTCTCCACGATTCTCAGGGGTTAAAAAGTCTTGCTTTATTAGTTGAGAAATGTGTTCAGAATTGTATCAATGGTATTTAAGCCCTTACAGTGATTTTTAATCTATTTTTTAAAAAAATGAATAAAGAATCATGATTTACATGGATGTACTTGGTATTTATATTTTACATTTTTAAATTCATTTATCTACAAAATATACTTTTAGGTTCTTGGTTCTTGTTAGTGCAGATAACATAATGTGCCTGATAAATTAATTGGTGTAGTCATACATAATAATGTATATCTACCTCAATCAATTTATTCTCAGTCATTTGATTTAAAGATGCTATGATGACAATTACACTAAAGATTTTTGTTATGCTTTATAAATGCTATAATTACCTAGTAACAAATGGATCTTTTCTGAACAATGGAAGATTTGCCTTGCTAATTTAGAATTCACCATGTATTTTGAAAAATCAAAAAGAAATATTGAAAATAACTCTGAATATATCCTGTTTCTAATTTTCATTTTTTATTAAATTTTATCGTCATCATCATCATTTTTAGCCATTGTTTATCCACTGCAAAGGTCTCTTCCACATGTTTCCAACCAATATGGCCCTGATCTTTCTTTTACCAACTGGGCCCATAATTGCTGATGTCATCAATTCATCTTGTTTTAGGTTTCCTTTGTGGACAGTTTTTATCAAGCTTTTATCAAGTGGGATTCATTCTACAACTGTCTTGGTCCATCTGCCATCAGTTCTTCTTGCTCTGTGATCAGCCCATTTCCACTGCAATTCTTTTACTCTTTTACCCCTGGGTCTTTGCACCACTCGTAGCTTTTGTATTGATTGTGAGCTTAGTGTAGATGTTTCACTGTCATATGTTAGAGCAGGTAGCACACACTGATCAAAAAGCTTTGTCTTCAGGTATGTGGGATGTGTTCTTAAAAATTACACTTAGCTTACTGAATGCCTGCCAACCACATTTAACACACTGTTCAATTTCTATTTATTGTATCACCTTTCTTTAAGATCAACTTGCCAAGATATATGTAGTGGCATAGAAAATGTTTTATGAGTTGACATCCAGTTCTTCTCCTGATATAAAAATATCATAATATAAAATACAAATGAAAATAAAGATAATAAGGAAAAGAGGGAGGGAAAAAGGGAGAAAAAAGTGTAGGGTGCGAGGGACAAGGGGAAAAATGATACCTTCCAACTTTTTCAATGCAGTAAAATATGAATATGAAGTACAGCTTCAACTTTTTACTTTTACATACTTATGTAAAAGCAGAAGTAAAAGTAGATATTTCTCTTAAATTGCCCCAATAATAAACCTGTAGTACTATATTTCTGTCTTTTGAAAATATGTTTTTAATAGCTCTATACTCATGTTTTGCTATGAAACTATGTGATCGAACTTAGTTTTTGGGGAGGAAAATAAGGAAAAAAATTGTGCCTCTTGTGCATCAATCTGTATTCATCTGGCTAGTGTCCTATCAGTGTCTGAGACAGTTGATGGATCTTTGGAAATTGAAAAAGCATCTGCTGTGTGAGCAAAAAGAAGACAGCAAGGAGCCTGGGTGTGGTTTAGCTCAACTGTTCTGTACTAAAGCTGGTTGTGTTTTGCATTTGGAACACATTTTTTTCAGGTGGGGAGGGGAAATAGAAGTCCTTAGCATCAGAACGTGTTAATAATAATATACAAAATACTAATGCTCTGATGGTGATTTCAAAAAATCCTTTCTTAGTGAGCACCTAGAAGCCAAGAGGAACATAGGTGCCAAATTTCAAGTTTGGAGGCTTTATGGTTCTGGAGATTTTGTGATGATGCATGAGTGATATTTTGCATACACACACACACACATATATACACACACATGCACATTATATATATATATATATATATATATATATATATATATATATATATATATATATATATATATATATATATATATATATGGATCTTTGTTATTCGGGTTCTCTCCCGTAAGATTCAAAGTATCAGGCAGCTTTAGGTCCATCGCCATCTTCAGGCTGGTGCGCCGAAGCACCAGCCTGAAGATGGCAGTGGGACTATATTATATATAACAAGATCCACATACAAATCCCGAGAACCTCAGAAACAAATATATATATATATATATATATATATATATATATATATATATATATATATACATACACACACACACACACACACACAGAGAGAGAGAGAGAGAGAGAGAGAGAGAGATAAATATAGATATACTGTAAGTATGTATGTATATGTGATTTATATGATTGCTATATTTAATTTTTACCCTTTACAGGATTTTTTATGAGATACAAACTGTCTGTTATATAGTTCTAATTGGTGGATAGTATATTTTTTTCTTTTTAATTCTAATGTTAACTCTATGACAGTTAAGGCTATGCAAAATGTTGAAAGGGTATTTTAGTTCAACAGTGCTTTTTTACATGGGTAGAAGCCTTGTGCTATTGGGAAAACAGTACTAAAGCTTACGCAATGCAGGTCACAATACCTCAGGAACAACTGTGTTGCCTCTTTTGCCTTACAAAGAATTGCATCACCAATGTGGCCTGAAGTGCTTCATCAAGTCATCTCACATAGGCCTGCAATTTATAGTAAATTGCTTTAATAAAGAAAATAAATACACCAGTTCCCTAAGAACATTTTCCTTGATTCAGAGCCTTTCCAAATGTGTGTGTTAAGAGTGATTTCAGTTATTATTCTCTGAGTGATAATGGAAACTTGTGAAAGATGCGACATAAGGAATTCACAAGTTTTAATGTTGTACTGGAGAGATAGCTTTGCCAGAAATTTCCTGTCTCAGGCAGATGATACAGAACTAAACATCTGTTAAATTAACATCTACCTAACATTTTTGCCTTTGAGTCAAATGCAATTGAAAAAATTAAATCTTAGTATCTGTCAAAACAATCTGTCTTGGGATATTTATATACGGAGAGAAAAAGAAGAGAAAAGAAAACCACAATATAATTGGCTGCACTGCCCATACGCTGAGTGCTGGTTTCTCAAGACCTATGCACAAACCTGTTTTCACTATCACTGCTTAACCTTTGAGTACAAGTGATCCTACCAAAATGAATGACCAAAACTCAATTTTAAAACTGCTGGAAATAGAAAGAAAAGCTTCCTCTAGAGAGCTTAAGTCTCACTATTTGTGTTTAATTAAGCATTGCAGCTACTAAACACACACAATCATACTTACACACAGAGAGTGAGAGTGAGAGTGAGAATTCCATTTCTCTTCGTTTATAATAAATGCAGCAGCAACCGATTTATCCTTGATTCTTATTTTTCTTTTTTTTTAATTTTATACTATGTTCCTTTTAAAATAGGGATACTCAATTTGCATTAAGAGAGCAAGATTGGTGTGATGATTAGGTAGAAACTGGGAAGTTAGGAGCTATAGCATGCCCCCCCGCTAAGCATGAAACCAGCTGGGTAACGGTGGGACAGAATGTCTCTTTTAGCCCTAGGAAAGAGGGCAATAGCAACACTTCTGAAATCTTGCCAAGAAAATTGAAGGGACTTGTCCAGGTAGTCACCAGGAGTATTGAGGTATAGTAATTCAAAAACACACATACACACACACACATACACACAATTTTCATTAGACACATTTGATGAGAAATTTCTCTTTCTCTTTAATAGAAAATAGATGGTGAACACAGAAGAAAGATAAAGATTCCTTTATTCAATAGAAAATACTACTGGTAGCTAAGAATTGGTCTTGTCTAACAATATACAGAAATTAGATTCTTTTTAAATGTTTAATCAATCACTTCTCCTGAATTTACAAAAAAAAAGTGATGTATGAGATAGAAATAGCAAACTTTTTAGTGAAGAAACTACAGTCCTTGTACTAATTTTGTTGCATTAGTTGTTGCCTTTTTCACCCAACCAGACAGATACAGACTTCAGAGAGTAATTAGGACTACAGAAAAAACCATTACTACCAACCTGCCTTCCATTGAGGACTTATATACTGCATGAGTCAAAAAGAGGGCTGTGAAAATATTTATAAACCCTCACATCCTGGACATAAACTGTTTCAACTCCTACCCTCAAAACGATGCTATAGAGCTGCACACCAAAACAACTAGACACAAGAACAGTTTTTTCCTGAATGCCATCACTCTGCTAAACAAATAATTCCCACAACACTGTCAAACTATTTACTAAGTCTGCATGACTATTACTATTAATCCTCCCATCCTTCCTTTCACCCATTTCCTCCCACTTATGATTGTATGACTGCAATCTTGTTGCTTGTATCCTAACAATTTTTATTGACTGTTTCTCAGTATGATTTGATTGATTATTGTACCCTATGACTATTAAGTATTACACCTTATGATTCTTGATTCTTGATGAATGTATCTTTTCTTTTATGTACACTGAAGCATATGCACCAAGACAAATTTCTTGTGTTCATTCACACTTCCCCAATAAAGAATTTTATTCTATTCTGTTCTCTTGTTGGAAATTACCATGCCGACTGGTAGTCCAAACTAAAATCCTATCCGAAAAGCCATACATCACATATTTTTTTAAGCAAAGCATAGTAACGGTATCCTAGTTGGATTCTCTCATAGTTCTTAATATTTTAATCAGTATTTTTAGTCTTTTCTTTTTTTCTATATTCAGAAAAAACAAGAAGAAAGATATAAAGAGCAGCAGAAGAAATCGAAGTGCATGAGAAGCATTTGTGAATATGAGATAGCCTACTGTAGGAATAGCCTCTAGCTTTGAAGGCTGGTAAAGATTGCAAGAGCTCAGAATACGATACACTTCACCTCTGGGGAGACAAGAAAAGTATCACCCACATCACTGCAACCCTTCAGGGATCATCCCCTACTTGTTCATTCACAGAGATGTTTCGGTTTTCATCTCAAAGCTACAAGAGACCTATATAAAATGTGTGCAATAAATCACAGTATTTCATTAGTTATTAATAGATATGTTTCAAGTTCTCCACTAAGGTGCTCCTAGGATTCAGTGTTTGTAAACATAGACACACACATACACATACTGTAGATATACACACACTTTTTAATCACTAAATTATAATTTGTACACTTATTTTAAAATATTTCTATTACTGATATAAAGGTTTCATAAAGGGAAATTGTATGAATAAATATTGGTTAGAAATTAATATGTCTATGTGGTTGCCATCCTCTGTCAATACAGCAATTGAGAAACTGTTGTGGTAATTTACAATAAAAAACAATATATGTTTTTCATATTGTGTAGAAAGTTTTTCAAACAAGCAAAATACCATCAGATTTTTACAGTGACTATAGAATATAGAATAGAATAGAATACCTTTATTGTCATTGCATTCTACAAATACAATGAAATTTGAAAGCTGCTCCAGCACAGTGTCCCAAACACCACATCACAATCACACTACAGAGTAGTTAAAAATTAAAATAATTAAAATAATAATTAGAAACCTAATCTAAAACATATCTAAAACATATAGTAAGTTAGATAGTTTTAAAATGCCACTATATACATAGGGCTAAATCACATATGCATTGTTTGATTCAAGACAATTTTTGCCTTGGAAAAGAAACTGTTTCTCAGTCTATTAGTCCTCATTTTAAGACACCTATAACGTCTTCCTGATGGTAACAGTTCAAAATATGAATGTCCAGGATGAGAATGGTCTGTGGAGATTTTTTGTGCTCTAGAGAGGAGTCTGGTCTTCGCAATCTCTTCCAAAGAAGAAAGAGAGCAACCGATGATTTTTTGTGCTGTGTTAATAACTCTCTGGAGCATCTTCTTATCCACTACAGAGCATCCAGCATACCACACCATTACACAGTATACCAAAATGCTCTCGATGGTAGAACAGTAAAAAGTAACCAGCAACTTCTCACCCAGACCACTCTTTCTCAGCAGCCTCAGAAAGTGCAGGCGCTGTTGGGCCTTCTTTGCAGTGGCCATAGTGTGGACTGACCAAGTAAGGTTGTCAGTAATATGAGTTCCTAGAAATTTAAAACTATGAACTCTTTCCACACAGTCTCCATTGATACATAGTGGGAGAGGCTCTGCTTTGCATTGTCTGAAGTCTATAATCAATTCTTTGGTCTTTTTGATGTTCAGGGTGAGGTTATGACTCTTGCACCACAAGACCAGTCTGAGAACCTCTGACCTATAGGCCATCTCGTCTTCTCCTGATATGAGTCCCACTAATGTGGTGTCGTCTGCAAATTTTATTATAGAGTTAGTGGGACAAGAGGAAGTGCAGTCGTAGGTGTGGAGTGAATACAAAAGGGGCTCAGCACACAACCCTGTGGAGAGCCAGTGCTGAGAGCAAGAGTGGAGGAAAAATAGCTGCCAATCCTAACAGTTTGGGGTCTGTTAGTAAGAAAGCCCTTTATCCAACAGCAGATGTGAGAGGAGAGGCCCATTTCTAGCAACTTCTTAATCAGTATATCTCGAATGATGGTATTAAAAGCTGAGCTGTAATCAACAAAAAGCATTCTTACATAACTCCCACTATGCTCCAGATGTTTCAGTGCAACATGGAGAGCCTTGGCAATAACATCTTCTGTGAATCTGTTATTCCGATAGGCAAACTGGTATGGATCAAGGTTTGATGGGAGGCAATCCTGTATATATTTTAAGACCAGTCTTTCAAAACACTTCATAAATATGCATGTGAGAGCTACTGGTCTATAGTCATTTAAAGTATCAGGAGAGGGCTTTTTGGGAACTGGAATAATAATGGAAGTTTTGAGACAAGGTGGAACAATGGCTTGTGTAAGAGAAAGGTTAAAAATATTTGTAAACACACCTGCGAGCTGGTCAGCACATGCTTTGAGTACCTTCCCAGGTATCCCATCAGGGCAAGCAGCCTTTTTCACATTCGCTGCTCTAAGCTCCTGCTTCACATCATACTCTTGTACTGTGAACAGTTGAGTACCGTTGGTTTGTAGAGGCAGTGTGTTCAAAGATCTATTCAGTTCAAATCGGGCAAAGAAGCAGTTCAATTCTTCTGCCAGTGATGTGTCCTTATTGATCGATATGGGGTTGCTGCCCCTGTAATTAGTGATGTGTTTAATTCCCTGCCAAGCCCGTTGTGGATCATTATTTGTGAAGTAGTCCTCAATCTTCCTTTTATAGTCCTTTTTTGCCTCCTTGATGCCCCGCCTCAGTTCTGCTCTTACCTTGTTATACCAAACCCTGTCCTCAGACCTGAATGCCATATCACATGTCTTGAGAAGTAATTGCACGTCCTTGTTCATCCAGGGTTTCTGGTTTGGAAAAATCCAGATGCGCTTATTCACAGTAACCGTATCCACACAGGTCAAGATGTAAAACAGTACAGTTTTTGTATATTCCTCCAAATCCTCTTGTTCAAATAAATTCCAATTAGTATTTGAGAAACAATCCTGCAGCTGATCAAGTGCTCCCTCTGGCCAGATCTTGATGAGTTTGATTTCAGGCTTAGTTTTCCTTCTGAGGGGGGTGTATGCTGGTATAAGGAACAGTGATAAATGATCTGAAAGTCCCAGATGTGGAAGGGACACTGCTTTATATGCATGCTTTACATTAGAATACACATGATCAAGTGTGATGTTTCCCCTGGTGGCACATGTCACATACTGAGTAAATTCGGGAAATACAGTCTTTAAGCATGCCTTATTAAAATCACCAGTTATTATATGAGCTCCATCAGGATAAGCTTTAATTTGTTTATTTATTGTAATATGCAAAAATGCAAGTGCAGTACTAAAATTTGCATCAGGAGGTATGTAAACAGCTGTAACAATCACCATTGTCAGTTCTCTAGGTAGATAGAGGGGTCTGCACATGACTATCATCACCTCTAAATCAGGAGAGCAGTATCTGTTTATAACACGGCTGTTGGTGCACCAGTTATTATGAACGTATAAACAAAGTCCACCTCCTTTAGTCTTACTAGAGTCCTTATTACGGTCTTGTCGGTGGATGGTAGAACATGCCAGTTGTAGTGAGGCATCGGGAATAGCTGAGTGAAGCCAGCTCTCTGTAATAACTATCACACAGCAGTCCTTTATCATGTGATTGCTTGCTGCCATCAGATTAATTTCATCTATTTTATTGAGGAGTGACCGAGCATTTGAGAGAAAGATACTTGGCAATGGTGGTTTGTCTGGCTGTCTTTTTAAGCAAGTTAAAACTCCTGCTCTGCAGCCCCTCCTCTGCCTTCTATCTCTGCGCCGCCTGCACCATTTAAATGATCCCATTACAATCCATGGAGATCCTGGTGGTCTTGCTATCTCCTCGGGAATACTGTGAGTCTTCTGAAAATACAACACAATAGCTCTAGCAGACGTAGTCCATAGTATATTAGTTCTTGTCGGCTGTAAACCTCCCATGCAACAAGACTCAGACACATATATCACCAAACACACACACCAAACCAGATAGTGAAACCGCAGCAACTGAGTGCACCACAATTTTTAATGGATTTTTTTTGACTATGTTGGTCTAACATTTTTAAAGAACTTAAGGTTTTATCTGTCAAATCGATGATAAGAAAAGTTATCATAGAACCACAATTAAATACATATTTTTGCTTGTTGGACTATATAAAACTGATTCTTTGAATGTATCAACAGTGTATTACAGATTCTTTCTTCTTATTCAGGCTATATTAATATACTCATGGATGAACTGGATTAATATCCTATGATACATTCCCAAAATTAAACAAAATGTTATTTTCTTTTCCATTAAATACCAGCAGGGTCATATTGGCATATGTGTACACAATTGCTACAAGAAAAATACCTGTCAGCCTTAGACTGTAGACCAGGAAAACAGGAAACATGAGCAGATGAGTTGTTGGTAAAATATATTAAGAAAAATTTTGCAAGCTTGATAGTACTTTTCTTTCCCTTCTCTCATCTTCTTTACAGGCCAAAAAAATTGTAAAGGGAAGTCTCCTTTGAGCTTCTTGCCCTACCAACTTTCCTACTGAAGTCTCAGTCGCCTTTTATCTATTAACTATTGCCTTGGTCCCAAGGTCATTCTCAAAGATAATTACAATACCCCTGCTTGCAGCCTTGTGCAGCTTTGTCTGATCTGCTGCCTTTCTCTACTACATCAGCCACTAACATCAAAAGGATTTTTCTTATTTCCCTTTCTCTATTCTTGAGCAGTTTCCCAGTCCATATGCTGTCAGTTCTGTTATATCTCGGACTATTTCTTCTGCTTTGCAGACCAACACTAGCAGAAGATCATCCATGGGATCTTGCTGCATGCTTTATTCAGTATGCTATAGATATTGCTACTATATTAAAATAATGCACAATTTTCTGTAACTTAAATACAGTAGACTTCTCCTTTCAGTTTCTTCCTCATAAATTCTGAGACATACTTTTTCAGCTTCATCATATACCAAGTATATATATATATATATCCCACCCATATAAACTTTGATACTATTACCTCACCTAAAGTAAACATTTATTTTAAATTATATAGGGAGTATGATAATTTGGTCCAAATTGAAAATGAAAATCAAAAACAAGAGGTGCATGGTGAGATATAAGTTGGGAATATAAAAACAAAAAACACATGCTGAGAGTGTATGCCTTTAAGAGTGTTGGAAGTTGGAAGTCCTAGAAGATTCTCTTCTTGGAAAACAGCCCCCACCCTTTGTCAAGTAGGACTATTAAAATATCTGGAACCAACTTACTTTTTACAACAAAGGAAGGACACACAAATCAAAGACTTCAAGGGTTCACACTTACAAAATCAAAGGATCTGAAGGGTATAAAAAAGGGTTTCTCTACTCACAAGATTATATTAATCCTAGGAATGCTGTGAGATTTCTTACCTGCCTTTCTATTAATAAACTGATTCTGACTTTCAGCGCAGCTGACCAAATCATTTTTCATTTCTCCCAGCAGGTAAATTTGAATCCACAAAAGGAAAGAACTTTGCCTATTCCTTAAAAGGCAAGGTTTCTTTTTTCCTTTCCTCAAGAGAAATAGGAGGTTAGACAGGGGAATTACAAGGTGAATACTTAGGGAAGAAAGAAAAGAAGAAGATTACAATGTGGATATTTATCAGTGGCCTATCTTCATCACAGTAATATAAAACAGTGTGTTGAAATCTCACATCAAGTTTTCAAAATTATAGAAGAAAAACATTTTCAATTACAGGAGACATTCCTGATAAATGCTCAGCGGAAGATAATGAATTGCCCTAGTTTTTAAAAGAGTGCATGAAAGAATTATATATAAATTAAATTGTGTGTGTGTGTGTGTATTTCACTTAAAGAAACCTTGACATTGCAGCTGCAGTTCAATGCAGTATCCTGATCAGTTTCCAAAGTCTGGAAAGCCCAGTGTGAACAAAGCTATCTCTTCATATTGTGATGCTGACTCCAACTCGTAATAACCCTGTGGTTCAATGATAAAGATGCTGGATGCTTTTCATCAGTTGTGCTCTTATAAAAAAAGATTATACCAGGGAGAAGCTGGAACAAAAACTGAATTCTGTCTGTTCAAACCTCTAAGCATAGGATCAATTAACCAGATGCTTAGAAAGCACTATTATGCTATGTTCACCCCGAAAAAGGAGAAATTGCCACCCAGCTTTGTTCCATCAATATCGAGAGATAAATAATATTATCTAATATTTATTGTCTTACCTCAGGATAATATGATGCACAAAATATTGTTAACTGTGAGCTGAAGCTATGTTCTAAATTATGTCTGCCTTAATATATATTTTTAAATTTTATTTGTTGTAGATGATACCCATATTTATTCTTATTGTTTTTATTGTGAATTGCATATAACTGTATATCCTGAATTTTTAGAGTTACTTAATTTCATTTTCTTATATTTTCCTGAACCTTTCAACTATTTTCTATTTCTGATGAAATTGACCAAAGATAAATATATTTAATGGTGGAAGATGCTGGGCTGAAAAGGATTATTTAATTTACAATATTTGTAACCCTCCTTCCCATCCAGGTGGATTCTTGCCAGGATAAAACAAATCAAGACAAAAGCAAGATACGAAAAATCACATGCAGATAATACACATCATTAGTAAAAATCTAACACATTGTAGATCCATGCAGTTAAGCTAATTTAAGGATCAAATGTCAATCAGAACAACACTGCTTTGGCTAGTTTTTGAAATATCTATAGAATATGTGCTATTGCTACTCCAAGTAAGTAGTATTGTATAAAATAGGGACTATCATTGAGAATTCTTTTGCCTGGTCCACATACCCCATTAACTTTATGAGTCACCATGTTCAAGTAAAGTAGGTTTAATTTCTACTAATTTTAAAAATGAGGCAATGTCTACTGTTTTTACAGAGATTCCAACAGGAAGATTGGCTCTCCTTTTATATAGGATGTGGCACAGTTCTGCTATTCCTTTGGTTTGAAGTTGTGGTAGATATTGGTTATAAAAATGTGGGTAGTTAGTTAACAAGACAGCTCTACAGCAGTATTACTTTGATATAAAAGCAATTTTTTGACATTTCTTACTGATACCCTTGACATAGTACACCTAAGAAAAAATGTTTGGTTCTGGAAGATGTTCACATTTAGAGTTTTGGCAAATTTCCAACAGAAAAGATTTCAGAGTAGAGCAACTTTTTTATGAATATGGAGTTGAGCCAGCTTGCTGAAAAGATTACACAATCTTGACAAAGAGAAAAGTGTGAGAAAGAAACTTCAAGTAATTCTGCTTTGATTTTCTTAATGTAAAATGGAATAGAGAGAACTTGGACACGCTTTCAGGTTTCTGCTATTCTATTTTTGCCCAATAAATAGCATTCTTGCAAGGTTTTCAAGATTGATAACAGCCTTTTGAGGTAGGCCAGGTCAGGAAACAGATATTGCAAGGATTCCAAGAATCCTATTCTATTGTTGTAGGATATAATAACAACAGAATCTTGAATGCCTGAAAGAGTTTCTTTCTGCCTCCTCTAATACCAGGCAGAAATAAGGCATGGTTATTTTGAGTCTCTTTTTCATGTTCTCTACTTTCCATGACTGAATTGCCATTTCAACATTCTTAACATTGTAAACCATTTCTTATCCAAGATCATCTCTACATGTTTTATACGAATCATAATTGAATATTGTTTAATTTTCTGCAGCATCTGTGATATTACTGTAGTTATTAATGGTAGCCCCATTTATTTGAATATTATCTCGGAAATATGCATTTTACCATGGGAAAGAAAGAAGTATATAATATAATATATAAAATATAATATAAAGTATATATGGATATGATTCCCTTCCCTTCCAGGATTGTCCAGAGAGGTAAAACTATTGATTTCTGTACTGGTAATTTTGGACATTAAATCTTTTGAAGTTGTTTAATTTTATAGAATGCATGATGCCATGTTCAAGTAAAGTAGGTTTAATTTCTACTAATTTTAAAAATGAGGCAATGTCTACTGTTTTTACAGAGATTTTATGATATTTTTTGTCATATTTTGGATTGACAAACAGGAGTGTATAACTTTTTAAATAAATTTGTGGCTATTGATAACTAATATATATGGTAGAATTTTCCCAGTTTTCTTTGCTTCTTTGCGATTTTAACTTTCTTTTTCATTTTTTTCTTTAAGTTTAAGGATTATTTTACATAATATATGTTTAATATGTTTAGAGTTTAGTCAACATTTATACACACACACACACACAAACACACACGTGTGTGTGTGTGTGTGTGTGTGTGTGTGTGTGTATAAACATATATTTAGGTAACATAAATTCTGAATTTCTTCTTTTGACCAACTGAGAAAGATTAAGAATATTATGTTTAAATAGGAAGAAAGGATCCACCTGAAAGGAAGGAATTGCCACTTTGAAATGTGAAGTTTAAAAACAGGATATCAGATATAGCACTAAATCACACACAAACATACACACACACACACACACACACACACACACCCCACAGAGAGAGAGAGAGGAGAGAGAAATTAAATTAAGAACCACCAGATTTAGATTATCCAATAAGAATCCCAGTGATTATTTTCTGGATCTTACCAGGATTTATTTCAATAAATTCACCTCACATTTTACTTAACTCATAGTAACTATCACAGCAGATTTAAAGTTAGAACTTGACTTATTATTGTTTGAAAATATTAGATTCTTTGCAATCAGAAAAAATAGAACTCCAATTTTAAAATCTTTTTACATATTTATGATATATGTTTAGTTCTATATTCAAGTAAATAATGTGATAAGTCTTAAAATAATTATTAGTTTATAATTAAAAGACTATGTTAATGTTTGTGTTTGAGGTTCTACTGCTAAAACTTAAAGACTAAATGTTCTATATTTTTTCCTCTACTGCGAATAGAATTAACTAGATGCCAGTTTATACTTCATTTTTAAAAGTAGCTGGTATTCTACAAGCAAGACCATATTTAAATCTTTTGTAATTAAGTTAAAAGAGGGAAACACATTTTTTCTCTATGAAACAAATATTCAATATTAAATGAATTTAAACGTTCAAGTATATACAATTCTGAAAGGAATAAGATTCTATCAAAAAGTTCTACATTTAAATATTAATAATATGATTTTCCATTAAATAATTTGTGTTATAAAATAGAATTATTTGAGATTATGAATGAAATATAATTTGTGTTATGATGATTAATATTTTAACTGGCAATAGAATTGGACTTTGGCCCTATCATTAAAAAAAACCTACAAGTAGGCTTCCTGTAGTTTGTAACCTTCTACACTGATCAAAACATTAAGAAAATAAGAAGATATTAAAAATAACAAAAATATTAGAGTATGTATTTAGCTATCTATATATATCTATATCTATATATCTATATATATCTATATCTATATCTATATCTATATCATATCTATATCTATCTATCTATCTATCTATCTATCTATCTATCTATCTATGGATCTTTGGTTATTTGGGTTTTCTCCCACGTAAAATTGGAAGTATCTAGGCAACGTTTCAATGAAGTCTCATTCATCATCTACAGGCTTGTGTTGGCCCTGTGCTTCTCACTCTGAGAAGCACAGAGCCGAAGACACAAGCCTGAAGATGATGAATGAGACTTCATCAAAACGTTGCCTAGAAACTTCCAATTTTACGTGGGAGAAAACCCTAATAACCAAAGATCCACATACAAATACCCGTGAGAACCTCAGAAAACATACATACATACATACATACATACATACATACATACATACATACATACATACACAATCTGAATTTAAGCTTGACAATTTTATGAAGGCGTTAATTGTTTATAAGACATAAAGCTCAGTTCTAGTTTCCTGAAAGAAGCTTGCTAATGCTGTCATTGAATGGGACTATATTATCGTGCATCTTACATTTCAGTTTTAATGTCAGAAGAAAGGTGAAGAAGGGTTGTGGAAAAAGTTGTCAGAGGAAGATCAAGTCAGAATCATTTGGTAGAAGATAGCTATCATAGTATACTAAATTAAGGTTTGTAAGGGTATGTGGGACTGACCTTGGAAAACAGGACAAAGATCTACAACCTAGGCAACATTTTCTTTCTTATATTTTTCTTTTATTTTTTTTATATTCTTATAAAATTTATTTTTCTTATATGTATCCATCTATTCATAACTATGTTTTTACTTATACCTATTATCTTGTAAGCAATTGACAAACCAAATTAAATTAAATTTAAATTTAAAAAATTAACAATTGGATGAGAGACAATTCAGTCTCCAGGTGTGGGAAGGGAAGCCTGGGAAACATTTCAAAAGAGTCCTGAGGGGAAAATGCTTTCAGTCTTGCAAGATTCTGTTAATGTAACTTTACAACAGAGATGGTATTCAGCAGGTTCTGACCAGTTCTGGAAAACCAGTAGCAGAGTTTTTTTTACTTTTTTTTTAAAAGAATTTTTATTTTTAAAAACAAACATACACATACAAAACATAAAAACATAAAACCATCTTCCATTTTATATACATACAGTGTGTCAGTTGGTTACAGATCTTTTGTGCTATTCTTTTGTAGTCATTTAGTCACAATTTATATCAATTTTCACATTGTCGAACTAACATATGCTTGTATATTTATCAGATATTAATCATCCATGACTAAACTATTTATTCCATAATTTTATACAAGATGTTCCAAGTTTTATCTTAAAATTTATGTTATATTTTCAACCAATGGTTATATATGTCTATATTATGTCTTATATCAATCTATTAAATTTCTATCACAAAATTATCTAGTCTATTACATTACCATGTCTTTTTGTCCAACCATTGATAAAACAAATCCCATATCATATAAAATTGTTTATCTTCTTGCTGTCTAATTTCAAATGTCAATTTACTCATTTCAGCACAGTCCATAATTTTCTTAATAACTTCCTCCTGCATAGGTATTTTGTCATTTTTCCAAGTCTTAGCAAATACAGTCCTAGCCACTGTTAGTACATTTACAATCAAATATTTCAAATCTTTGTTGTATATTTCCGATATAATTCCCAATAAAAAGATCTCTAGTTTAAAGTCTATATGTTGTTTTATCATTTTTTCCAACCATGTATGGATTTTAGTCCAATATTTCTTTGCGTCCAAGCATGTCCACCAATATGGTAATATGAACCAGGTATCTGATGACACTTCCAACATTTATCCAATTTATTCTTAAACATTCTCGCAAGTCTTGTCGGGGGTAGATGCCACCTGTAAAACATCTTATAAAATTTTTCTTTATATGCAGTTGACATTGTCATTTTATAATTTTGAGACCACAAATTTTGCCATTTTTCTAAATCAATCTCATATCCAAAAATTTTCCCCAAGCAATCATCATTTCTTTAACCTGTTCCTCCTCCAAATTAAATTCTAATAAGTGTCCATAACGTTTTTTAATTACCTTTTCATCAGTATCCATCAAAATCTTATCCAAGTCAGTCAACTTATCATAAACACCTTCTGCTTTAACATCTTTGTCAAATCTAGATTGAATTTGCAAATATGAAAACCAATTCATTTTTACATCTTGTTCTTCCAACGCTTGCATAGATTTAAGTTCACCCTTTTCATTCAATATCTCACCATATCTAACTGTTTAAGATATGGATAAGAAAAAGCTTCAATGGTAGATATCCATAGTGGAATTTTTAAATAATATTGTCTTTTTATCTTCTCCCAATTCAAAAACAATGCCTCTCGAATATAATGTCTTCTAAAATACCCCTGTGTTTTAGTTCCCTTGTACCAAAGGAAGGCATGCCATCCCAACAGCAAGTCATGCCCTTTTAAGGTCAATGGTTTATTGTTCCTTAATGTTATCCATTCCTTTACCCACATCAAATTTGTTGCTTGGTAATACAATTCCTAGTTAGGCAAGGCAAACCCTCCTCTTATTCTTGCATCTTGTAACAATTTTAATTTTATTCTTGCTTTTTTGCCCTGCCAAATATATTTTAACACAATTCTATTTAAATCTTCAAAAAACTCCTTCCCTAGTCAGATTGGAATTGTCTGGAATAAATATAAAATTCTAGGCAATGCATTCATCTTAATTGTAGATATTCTCCCAATCAATGATAATTGTAAGTTCCCCATTTTGTCAAATCTGTTGGAATCTGCTGTTTGAGTTTAAAATAATTATCCTTCTTCATTGTACTACATCTTGATGTAATGTATATCCCTAAATACTTAACCTTGTTTGTGACCTGTATTTCTAAAACTTCTTCCAACTCTTTCTTTCGTCTTACAGCATATTTTTTGTTAGTATCTTTGCTTTATCTTTATTTTCAAACCTGCTACTTTTCCATATTTTTCTATTTTTTCTATTAATTTAGGTGCTGTTTCTAATGGGTCTTCTAATATAAATACCAGGTCATCTGCAAAAGCTTGCAGTTTATACTGTTCCTTTTGGATCTTCATTCCTTTTATTTCTTTATCTTCTCTAATATTCCTATTCAACACTTCCAATGTTAACACAAACAGCAGGGGCGACAGTGGACAACCTTGCCTTGTCTCTTTTCTTATATCTATAGAGTCTGTTAGTTCTCCATTTACCATAACTTTTGCAGTTTGTTCATAATATATCATTTCAATGGCTTGAATGATTTTTTTACCAAAGCCCATTTGTTCCAATTGTAATAACATAAATTGCCAACTCACATTGTCAAAAGCTTTTTGTTCATCTAGAAACATCAAAGCCATTTCCTTCTCAGGATGTGCCTTGTAGTATTCCAGAGTATCCAAAATAATTCTCACATTGTCTTTGATTTGTCTCTTTGGCAGGAATCCATTTTGATCAATATGGATAAAGTTATTTAAATATCTTTTTAGTCTTTCTGCCAAGATTGAAGCAAATATTTTATAGTCTGAATTTAATAGGGATATAGGTCTGTAATTTTTAACTTGCTGCAGGTCTGTATCCTCCTTCGGTATAAGTGTAATGTATGCTTCTGTCCATGTTTTGGGTAGTTTTTCTTCAACATAACTTCATTCATAACTTCTAAAAGATGAAGATTCAATATTTCCTGAAAAGTCTTGTAAAATTCCACTGGCAAACCATCTGGACCTGGTGCTTTTCCAACATTCTGTTTTTTTTAAACCTTCTGTTAATTCCATCATTGTTATATTCCCTTCTAACATTGTTTCAATATCTTTAGGTATCTGAGGTAAGTTCGCTTTCTGTAAATATTGCTTAACTTTTTCTTCTTGAATATTCTCTTGAAAATACAATTTCCCATAGTCATCTTGTATAATTTTTTTCTTCTTCTTATTTCCATAACATGGATGTCCTTCTTCATTTATTAGTTGGCTAATCCTTTTTGATTCTCTCTCCTTTCTCAATTTATAGGCTAGCCATCTGCCTGGTTTATTTGCATCTTCAAAGTAATTCTGCTTAACTTTTTAAAAAAAATTGTGCTAGTTCCTCTTTTTCCATTAGTCCCATATTATGTTTAATTATATCCATTTTATTTTTAATGTATTTTTTGCGGGGACTTCTGTAGGTCTTTTTCCAATCTTTTATAATCATCCTCCAATGTTTTAAAAGTCTTTTTCTGTTTTATATTTCTTTTCCTTGTATCATCTATTATCAAGCCTCTTGTGTAGGCCTTCATCGTGACCCAGAGATTCTGTAGAGATGTATCCTCTTTTCTATTTTCTTTAAAGAAGAAAGCAAGTTCTTTCTCAATTTTCTGTTTAAAGTCTTTTTCTTTTACTATCGTATTATTTAAGGTCCATCTAGATCTCCTCTTGTATCCTCTCCAAGTAACTGTCACTGGGTTATGATCTGCCCAAGTTCTTGTTTCCATTTCAATTTCTCATATGTTATGTTAGCCAGTAGTTCTGCTGACATCCATATCATGTCTATTCTAGACCATGAAGCATGTCTATTTGAGTAAAAGGTGTATTGCTTACTCTCCACGTTTCTCTCTCTCCAAGCATCTTTTAAGTGGAATTCTTCTGTTATTTGAAAAAAGGATTTTGGTAATATCTTTCTAGCTTTCTTTGTTGATTTCTGCATTTTGTAATCCAACCGATCATTAACTATTCCATTAAGATCTCCCATCATACAAATATTAACATAGTCCAATTCAATTATTTTCATATGTAATTTCTTGTAAAATTCCTCTTGGTTATCATTCGGAGCATAAATTGCAATTAAAAGTGTTTTAACATTATTGTCCATTATTTCCACCATCAAAATCCTTCCGTCATCATCTGTGTAAATTAGTTCTGGCAAAATTATATCTTTAATGTACAATACCACACCCCTTTTTTTAGATTGTGCCAGCAATGTAAATAATTTCCCTAATTTTTTTTGTTTAAGTATATATTCATGTTTTTAATATGTACTTCTTGTAAGCAAATTATATCAAATTTCAATTTCTCTAGTTTATGAAATACTTTCCTTCTTTTAGTAGCCAAATTAAGCCCATTTGTGTTAATCGTAATCAATTTTCTTTCATCCATGTTAGGCTTTGTGAGAGCGTTTTATTGCTCTAGTAGGTCTTAATTCTCATTGCTCTCTGGGTACACCACCTACTGCACCTTTTTTTCTCTTTTTCAATTAGTGCTATACATTCCTCTTGGAATTCAATTAGTGACTCTTTCTTTCTAGCTTCTTCCTCTTTTCCTCTGAAATATTCTAAGTAGAATAGCTCAGTTTTTTCAACTGTGTCAATTCTGTGTCTTTGTTCCTGCAAGGTGAACAAGAGGCCTTCTGGCATCAGCCATCTGTAATTTACTCCTCTTTTAAGTAACTCTTCGGTCAAAAATAAATATTCTCTCCTCATCTCTCTTACTCTTCTTGGTACCTGTTTCAGCACAATTTCTTTATCTTTGTACTTTAAAGTGTACAAAGATACTTTCCACCTGCAGTATCTGTGTCTTGATAATCTTTTTAGTGAATCTGATGTGAACTTCTCTTGGTAGTCTGTTTCTCATTGTGTATCTTGTATATACACAGAACACTTCATCCATCCCATCTATCATCTTCTCTTTGGCTATCTCTAATGCTTCTACCAGTATTTCTGTCATTATTTCAGCAAGATTTTCACCTTTTCCTTCTTCTACATTTTAAAATCTTAGGTACAATTCTGATCTGTCAATTTCCCATCCTAATGGTTCACATCTGCCCTTCTTGATATCACTCAATCGAGTATCAATATATCCAATTTTCTTGCCCTTTGTGTATCTTCTTCAATTTTTTAAAATCTATCTTCATATTGCATCATCATCTGTTGAATATTTTCTACTTTCTCATCTGTCTTTTCAATTCTTTGCTCAATATTCTCCATTCTCTTTTCAATCTTCTGGATTCCTTGCATAATCATCTGTAAGTCACTTCCTTCTCTTTCTCCTGTGATAAGATTGTCTGTATTGACCGTTGTCCTCCAGATGGTGAAGAGGCTATTGGTATTGAGGAAGCTGGTGCTTTTGTCTTTCTGCTCCTCTTGTGCTTACCTTTAGAGAGGAAGAGAGAAAAAGGAAAAAACAAAAAACAAAAAAAGGAGTACAGACAGGCAGTTGCCACTCCAAAAAAAGAGGGGGAGGGTTCAGGCACTTATGTACCTTAATCCAATTATTTCTCTTAATAAAAAAGAGAAAAGGAAGAGGATAAAAAAAGTAAAAAAAAATTACGTTCTAGTTTCTGGAATAGAAGGTTAAAACCCAAACATAAAAATCCAAACTGGGGGGGAGTAGAAAAGGAAATGGAAAATAATCTAGAGTTTAGCCAGCTGCTGCCACTAAGTATCCAAGGCTCTTTAATAAATCAAACTCAATGTTTTTGGTTCTGGTATTTTCAAGGTCACTTCAATCTTCTTTCTTCCAACTTCAGCTCAAAGCTCTAATTATTTAGTTTCATAGATGAGCACCTGTATAAACAATCTACCATGCTTATCCCTCTATCTTTTCCATTGCAAAGCTCAGAGTACTTGAGTATAGCAAGTACATAAACAAACAGAGAAAGAAAAAAACAATATGTCCAAGCCTCTAAATGGCAGTGCTACTTTTCCCCCCTTCACTTTCACTCCCCCCTCTTGTATCCAATACCAGAAACAAAAAGAGAAAATGGAATCCTTCCTTTTTTTTTTTTTTTTTGAAAAAAAAATACAACTCAAATCC
The DNA here is from genome assembly GCF_049901735.1 of Notechis scutatus. Taxonomy (NCBI): domain Eukaryota; kingdom Metazoa; phylum Chordata; class Lepidosauria; order Squamata; family Elapidae; genus Notechis; species Notechis scutatus. The sequence continues at coordinate 95,227,602 of NC_142010.1, read as the reverse complement.
AAAAGAAGAGTCTTAATCAAAACAGACTTTCAAAAAATTATTTTAAAAAAATAAAAATAAAAACAAGGATGAAAATTTAAAAGAAACCAGTCCAGTTTAAAGTTCAGTAACTTTACCAAACTCAAAGTTCCAATAAAAGGGGAAGAGAAAAAAACTTTCACTTTAACTAGTTTAATTTCACTGCTTAAACTCTTTCCTCTTCACTTTCAATTTCACTTTAAATCTTTCAGGATATTCTCTTCAAGTAATAAGAAGTAAAAGTTCATTTCACCAAGCTGACACGCTTTCCTTCAATCTCTTCTGTTCTGGAGCTCTCTCAGCTTCAGCAGCTTGAATGGCTGCCTCTCCGCTGCCGGCAAAAGGGCTTTTCCTGGATCAACCAGGGATTTTGCGATGTCCCTGGGATCGACAGGATGTGCCCTCCTCAGTCACCATCTCTACGAGACGGTTATGTCTGGTGGGACTGTCCTGCTTCAAGATCGCACGCTGTACTGCTGAGATGCCAGCTCCGCCCCCCGTAGCAGAAATTTTGAGTAGTTTGGAGAGCCGGCAATGTGATTCAATGGGGGCCTTACTTCCTCAAATAGTGTTACAGATCTGGACTGCAATAATACTGATAACCTCTAGATATCAGCAAAACTATTAAAAAAGAACTCAACTGACTGCTTATAACTACTATCTGAATTTTTGTCAAAAATTCAGAAATAACTTGAAGATGATTCATAATAGTCTTCCCTTTTGTCACTCTAAAAATGTTGACAAGGGGGAAAAAGTTCTCATCTTGCCCCTAAGATTATGCAAAATCATCAGCAACAAAAATCTATTTTAAAACCTCACAAAAATAAATCTTAAAAAGGAAAAGAAAATACAAGCCAAAACAAAATTTTCATAATAATCTTTCATGATTGTCAAGCCTTAAAGCAGTCATTCCTCTTACCTGAAGCTACATTGTTTAAATATATATAACTATAAATAACTAAACATGACTTTCAACTACACTATCAGACTATCCAGCACTGCTGACATCATGGGAACAGAGAAAATTGGGATTTTTATTGAAGGGATAAAGATATACTAGTTTTACCCACGTTGAGAAACTGCTGATAATTTCATATCAACAAAATCACAAAATGCTTTCAACGTGACTTTCTGATAATATAAATATCAAAGTACTTATGCATTTTGAAAACAGAGAATTCACTGTCAAGGGAGAGCCTGTCAACAGCAATTTACACAATGCTGCAAACAACATGGACAGCACAGTCTACTCCAAAGGTGTGCATAAAAGTAAATGACAACAACAAAAAGGATTTTATTTGGAGCATGGAATTAGCATACTATAGCTTGAAAGTTTGGTTGGCCATTCCAGAGAGGTTTCAATATAACTGAATTAAAACCTGAAATATTTTAGTATTGATCCAGATGAGTTTGGAGTAGTTTAATTAAATTAGGAAAGTAGGTCTGGTGAATCTTACTCCTCTTCCCTCTCGTCTGCATGACCAGTGTATAGCTTTCCTGATCACTTTCCTAACCTTTCTTAAGCAGCATGAAGCACATAAAGCATGGCAAACTTAACTGGATATCTGATTATTTCCCAGATCTTGCTACATTTACCATACCCTTGCCTTTCCCTGCTGTTGCCACTGTCAGCCTTTAGTATCTGATTCTAAATCCACCCAATCCTTCAATTCCATGAGACAAAACAGGTCTATTACTGATTATGTAGTTATCTAGAATGTGTCTGACTTGAAGGGAATTGTTTACTATGGAAATTAAAACTGAAAAAGAAAATGTGCTCCAGTAAAAGCTTAAATCATTTAGGCAATATACATGTATATTACACTGCTGTTGAGTTCTCTGAAATGAAATCTGGAGTTGTGAGGTGATGCCCCTTTATTATACTATGGCCTTACTCTTTTTCTAGTGGGCACCACATTCATGGTTAATTAAGTAAGGTATTGAGTTAGCACTTTCTCATTGTCCATTATCAAATTGTCACTTCCTAAATAAATGGCTTCCAAAATAAATTGGCATCTTTTCATTTTAATGAATGTTGCAATTTGAACAATAACTATCTTCTGGAAATTTAATAAAATAACCATTGCGATAGGAAAGTAATTTTCTGTATACAATAAACTATAAAATGGAAAGTGCTTTTATTTTATTTCAAAACAAACAAAATTGTAGTCTTGCATGATTTATCAGATTCCTTAACCATGACCTTGCAGGATGTTATATCTTCATATACTTCAGATAGCTTTTAAATGTAAAGCCCAGAATGGAAATCAGTAACAAAAGAATATGCCTGATTGAAAAGATGAAGGACAATAGATGTAACACTTGATGTAAAATCTTCAGTAAGTAAAGTAGTAATTGTGAAATGGATTGACTACTTTTATTTCTTTTTTAGTTTAAAAAAAATCAAAGGGACAGGAATTGGATTGTATAACAAGGCTTGACTCTAGGAAGTTTGATCCTGCCAGAAGTGACAATTGACTGGAGAAGAAAAGACTGGAATAAAATAAGTATGGAAAGTATTTCCCATCTATAGAGGACCTGTGGAACTTTATGCAGGAACAAATATAACTAAGAGGCAAATATAACAATTACTAATCCGAATAAGCAGGCCAGGCATATAGTAGTGCTTGCATAGAACAAAATATAGTAAACTCTTGTTATTTTGAGTCTCTTTCTCTCTTTAGTTTCTCTCAGATATTCTTGGGACAAAAGCAGCTTTAGGAATTAGAAAACAACAACAACAAATATTACAGAGGTTTGGCTCCTAAAGAAATAAGCACACTTAAGAGAAGCTCATAGAAAGGAATACAGTGTGTGAATACTTACATGCTCAATGTACTTTCTAAGTATTAGAAATTTGTATGGGCATATTTATGACCATTTGAATAGCAGAAATAAGTTTTAATATCAAACAAAATTAGATTTATTGTATAAAATTATACATGTCACTTCTTAAGTTGTTTATAAAACCTTTAATAAAAGCTTTACTTGCATCCCAACTGTTCATTCTCTTAACTATTTTTTAATCCTTTAATTCCTTGTTATAATTCCTTGTTATATATAATCTTTGTGTGCCCTTAATACTTTCATTTCAACTGGCATTCCATATTAGTATTGCAGTCAACATCTCTATAGTTACAATTCTACATCACAGTCTCACTCCTATTAACCTCATCTTTTGTTTTCTAAAATATACAAATTTTCTGTACTCTTTAATAGTAAACAAACAAACAAAACATTCCCAGAAAGGTCTAGTTCATTTGCCTAATTTAATTCCAATTTGTTTAAAACCATGTCATTAAAAAAAAGCTTACAAAATAATTACCTTTATCCAGGGGTGGGATTCAAATTTTTTAACAACCGGCTCTGTGGGCGTGGCTTAGGTGGTAGGTGTGGCTTGGTGGTCATGTGATTGGGTGGACATAGCTTGGTGGTCATGTTATTGGCTGGGTGTGGCCAACTCAATATCACTCACATCTAGGCACCCATCTCCTCTCCTGGCCTCTCATGACTGTGGGAATGCTGCAACAGTCGTAAGTGTGAAAAATGGTCATAAGTCACTTTTTTCAGTGCCATTGTAACTTTGAATGGTCACTCCATACAAGCAAAGTACCAGCAAAGGAGGGGGGAAAAAAACTCCAGAGAAATTCCTGAGACAGGAAGTCTAGTCCTGCCAAGAATGTAATAAGGTTTAACGGAGAGGCAGTTTCTGTAAACAGCACCAGACTGTTTCCTTCCTGCCTTCCTTGCAGGATTAGGCCAGTAATTTCTTCTAACAACTGGTTCTCTAAACTGCTTAGAGTGTTAACAACCGGTTCTAGCGAATAGTTTTTTATAGTGACTCCTTGTTATAGTTTTTTGCCAAAAGTTTTGAAATCTTTAATACTTTTTATTCCTTTATAATTGAGAAAAAATAATTCACCAAGCAAAAATTTTATCCTGCTGTTCACAAAGTTTTCTCTTTAGGTGTAAATTAATTACATCTGCAAGTGGTTAAGAAGTTAAGTTCTTGTGAACTTTATTCAAATAGGCCACATTATTTCTGTGAACTTCATTGACTCCCAGATGCTCAACTTACATGCTTATTGCAAAAATCTCAGTTCCTCTGGTCTACTTACAAGGACCAGCTGCTTGAACTATAAGTGGACAATCTCACAAGCTCTCCTTTTTCTGGAGAGGCTGCACGAGAAAGAATTAATCCTCCAGCAGCTGATCTCCTGTCATCACCTGTCCTGTAGGTATATCTTGTGGATGATGAATCCTTACCATAAGTTTTATTTAATAATAATGTAAAAACATGTTATTTTGGTTGAAACAGTTATAGAAAATGAAAGAGAAAAGAAGATTTTTAAACAAAAAGGCAGAGAAGATAAATACTACTCACAAATTAAGGTTTTACTACAACACATACGTTAACAGTAAGTGAAATGGAAATAAATAAATGGAACTATGAAAAGCCCAAAAAATGAGTAAATAAACCCTAATTAGAAAAGTGGCTAAAGAAAAAGAAAAAAAATGATGTTGAATTTGCAAGAGGGAGATTTTGTTTTATTTGTTTATTTATAACCTGCCATATTATTATTATTATTATTATTATTATTATTATTATTATTATTATTATTTTATTATTATTATTATTTTATTATTTTATTTATAACCTGCCATTATTATTATTATTATTATTATTATTATTATTATTATTATTATTATTATTATTATTATTATTTGAAGATGATGAATATGTCCGACACAGGCTCTTGTCCTATTTTTCCCAGAACAACAACCATGTGAAGTTAGTTGGACTGAGAAAGAGTGACTGGCCCAAAGTCACCCAACTGACTTTCATGGCTAAGGCGGAACTTGAACTCACTATATCTTATTTCTAGCCTTGTGCTTTAATCACTGAACTGGATCTGTATCTATTAATACAGAGATACTGTATTAATGGACAATATAAAAAGGGTTTCATCAATATTATTCCAACTTATATAAAGGAAGTGACACCCCTCTAGAGAAAATAGATCTATATCTAAAGAAACAAACTTTACTGAAGATTAAAGAGGAAGATATTATGAATGACTCTAGAACAATAAGGTAAATTTCTGAAGCTGTAAAAAAGAATAAACTAGCAAAGGTGCCTGGACCAGATGGATTATCTGGTTCTTATTATAAATGCCTTGAGGATGAACTTTTACAACCTTTACAAAGCACAGTGAACTCTATCCTACAGGGAGGAATGATACCAGAGAATTGGAAAGAGGCCAGTATAATACTAATACCTAAAGGGGGACAAGATTTGACTGTAACAAGAAACTACAGGTTGATATCATTATTGGAAAATGACAATAAGCTGTTCTACCTGACAGGCTGAAAATAATTTATCTAAAAGACCAATGGGGATTTTTACTTAGAATACAGTTAAAGGAAAGGTTAGAAATATATTAAATATTTTGGAATATTTGGAAGAAGACAATTAAAAATAAGCTGCAATAAGCTTCTTCCAATACTGAAAAGGCCTTTAACAATTTGAATTAAGTTTTCTTGGTTTTGGAAAATATGTATTTTGGAGAGAATTATATAAAATGAGTGTCTGATTTACACTTTACAAAAAGCACATATAATTGATAACAGAGATATAAGAAAACCTGTAAGACATAAAAAGGACCAAGACAGCAATATCTGTCACCTCTCTTATTTACTTTAGTTCTTGAAGTACTGAATATAGATATAAAACCAGATGACAGGATTATGGGAGTAAAGATTAAAGTTACCATGTGTGAGTTGGGTTGCTATATAAATTTATTTAATAAACAAAGTTTAGAAAAGGACTTTTTCATATTACTTGGTGTTGGTTTTGAAAGATCCTTTAAAGCAGAGGTCACCAACCTTTTGGACATCAGGGACCACCAAACTCATTATTTTAAATCCCATGGACCAGTATAAGAATGTTGAGTGACGGTGGCTTGCTGATGTTGGTGGGAAAGGGAGAGAGAGGTCTGATCTAACCTCAGAGGGCTGGTGGTGATATTCTCTCTCTCTCTCTCTCTCTCTCTCTCTCTCTCTCACACACACACACACACACACACACACACACACACACAGGTCCCTCATTCTCACACACCCCTCCAAGGCAGCCACATTCCTAACCTGCTTTTCAGCTCCATTCTCGGGGTGGGAGAGAGAGAGAGAGATCCTGGGATCCCAAATAAAGAATGATCGATCGGTAGGAAAACAGGGTGGGAATTTTCCTTCAGACTTCTTTTGGGATTTTCCCAGGGTCTCTGCTGCTTCTGCTTTTTCTGCAGAGACTCTGGGAAAATCCCAAAAAATGTCTGCACGAAAATTCCCTACTCCGTTTTCCTACCGATCGATCGTTCTTTATTTGGGATTATTATTTCTTTCACTCCAACTTTTGGCTTCATGAAAGGAAAGCAGCAGAAGTCTTTCTTTGTCTCCCCCAAACTCCACCAGAATGTCTCAGCCTCTTGGAGTAAGATGCCTTGCAGGATCCCAAAGACTCATTTCTGGGGGAGTTTGGGGGAGAGAAAGACAGATTTTTGCTGTTTTCCTTGTGTGCAGCCAAAAGCAGAAGAAAGAAGTGGAAAGAAGCAGTCCAGTGGCCAGGCCAGGTGAGTGGGGCAAGTGTCCCCCCTTCACCCTTTCCCGCCTCCCCTCATTACCTCGTGTTGTTCACAATGCAAGCGATGCAAGCCTTGTGTTCCTGCACAGCCTGAATTAATTGCTTTGTGGGTGATATTTCTCTGTGGACCACCAAAATTTTCTTGCAGACCACCAATGTTCCCCCTACCCACTGGTTGCCGACCGTTGCTTTAAAGGCTTTGAAATATCACTTAGCAAATTAAAACAATTAAGTACGTCAGCAGGGTTAAAGGGTAATAAATAGAAGAGGAAGATGTCAACAAAAATATCAAAATAGAAGCTCAAACATGAACTGTATGTTATTTTGAAATAATATATTAAGACATGGAATGAAGTTTAAAAAGACATGTTAAGATGATATGAACTATGGCTGTCATTACCAGGGAGAATTTCTATGATAAAAATGAACATCTTGCTTAGAAAGATGTTTTTATTACAAACAATACCTGTTTTGAAAACTGATGTACCACTAAAACAATGACAGAAGGATATATCTAAATTTGTGTGGCAGTGAAAAGAACCAAGGTTTAAACATAAGGTGTTTCAAGATAAAAAAGAAAGAGGGCGATTGGTTTTACCTAATTTGAAACTTAATTTTACAGCTTGCTATTTGGTTTGTATAAAAGAATGATGATGGTGGGAAATAGAAGGTGCTTTGAATTAAGACACAACCTGAGGTTTGGGTGGCATAGGTATTTGTGGTAGAAGAAAATTACATTTAATGTGGATTTTATAAATCATGATGTTAAATGTGCCACATTGAGAAAATTTTATGTTTTATTTATTTTTATTTGTCAGTTGCTTACAAGATAATAGGTATAAGTAAAAACATAGTTATGAATACATGGATACATATAAGAAAAATAAAAAATAAAAATAAAAGAAACAATAGGACAGGGACGGTAGGCACGTTGGTGCGCTTATGCACGCCCCCTACAGACCTCTTAGGAAAGGGGTGAGGTCAATAATAGACAGTCTAAGGTTAAAGTTTTTGGTGTTTGGGGAAGAAACCACAGAGTCAGGTAGAGTATTCCAGACATTGACCACTCTGTTGCTGAAGTCGTATTTCCTACAATCGTTTGGTGCGATTAACCTTGAGTTTGTATCTATTGTTTGCTCTTGTGTAGTTATGGTTGAAGCTGAAGTATTCATTGACAGGTAGGACATTGCAATGTATGATTTTATATACTATACTTAGATCGGACCGAAGGCAGCATAGTTCTAGGTTTTCTAGGTCTAGAATTTCAAGTCTGGTGGCATAAAGTATTCTGCAATGAGTAGAAGAGTGGAGAACTCTTCTTGTGAAATATTTCTGGACTTTCTCAACGATATTAATATCAAATACGTAATGTGGGTTCCAGACTGATGAGCTGTATTCAAGTATTGGTCTAGCAAATGTTTTGTATGCTTTAGTTAGTAGTGTAATATTACCAGAGAAAAAGCTATGTAAGATTAGGTTAACAACTCTTAATGCCTTTTTGACTATGTTGTTACAGTGAGCTCTAGCATTTAGATCATTAGAGATGAGTACTCCAAGATCCTTGACAGAGTTTGGATCATCAACAAGGTCTTGACTATTCAGTCTGTATTTTATTTTTTTCTGATTATTGTTTTTTTGCCATTTTGTGCGAAAAATACTGGCAGATTCCCTGAAAAATGGTGTGGACGCCCGCGGAGACCCTGACTTCAGAGGGAAGAGTGATTCATCATATCTTCTTCTTTGGGTTTTGAATCAAAACCTTCATGATAGTGAGATTGTTTCAAATTAATTATTTTTATTTTTGAAATTTACCAGTGAGATTTGTAAAATTAGGTGCCTTTATTTGAACTTTGCCATTTGTTTGACCATTGCCTGATACATAGTCAAGGTCTTTTTGAAGGGTAGCAGTATTGTTTGTGGTGTTGGATAGCTTTACATCATCAGCGAAGAGAATGCAGTTGCTCTTGATATGATTACAGAGGTCATTTATGTAGAGTGAAAAGAGTTGGTCCTAGAACACTACCTTGGGGACACCACTCTTGACAGGCACAGAATTTGATAGGACACTTCCAATTTTGACCATTTGTTGTCTGTTTGACAGGAATGCTTCTATCCAGTTATGCAGATGTCCAGAGATACCGTAAGGTTTTAGTTTTAGGAGTAGTTTGTCGTGTACCACTGAATCAAAGGCTTTACAGAAGTCTATGTAGATTGAGTCTATTGCTTTGCCCTGATCGAGTTGTGTAGTCCATATGTTTTTGCAGTGTAAGAGCTGCAGATTACATGATAGTTTTTTTCCTGAAACCAAATTGTTTATTAGAGAGTAGGTTGTTTGTTTCTAAGTGGAGGATGATGGATTGGTTAATAATTGATTCCATGACTTTACAGGTGACGCAGCATAAAGAGATTAGTCTGTAATTTTCAACTAGGTTGGGGTCTCCCTTTTTGAAGATGGGGATGACCGTGGCTTGTGACCATAGTTTCGGCAAGGAGCTGGTCCTGAAAGATTTTTCAAAGATTATGGAATAGATACATTATTGATTATTTCAAAGATTATGGAATAGATACAAATCCAAGTTGTGCTCCAAAGATTTTTATGGTTCTCAGTTCAAGAAACAGTGTATAGATGAGATATTATAGCCAAACACAAATTGCTAACTCATTGTGAGATATTACAATATAGTCAGGATTTTAAAGAAAGATATATAATTGAGAGCAGAAGTCTTCCTACTTGGATTGATGGACAAACAGTTGAAAAAAAAAAGTCGTGGAACTTGGTTCTTGTAAGATTACTACTGTACAAGCACAAAGATGGAAAGATTGGGGATTATTCGCAATGAATAAATTATTGGTGAAAATAGTGGAACTTGCTGATGTGACTAAACTGACTTCTTTGTTCAGAGAAAAAAATAATATAAATGCTTATTGCTGACTAGAAACCTCTTATGGACATTTCTACTAAAGAAAACAAATATATGTACAATTATAACTTTTATCCCTTACTCTATAGTTACAATGTACTTTAATTCCCTTTCCTGTCTAATCATCAAAACCATGAAATCATAAATCATACGTTCAATTTTTTTACTACTATTAGGAAGTAGTAGTAGGAAGGTGTTTTTTTTTTTAAACTTTTTGGCACTTTTGGCACTTTTACTTTTTTGGATTTTTTTCTTTTTCTTACTTTATATTAGTTCTTATCTTCTTTCTTAAAATCTTTAATAAAATTATATTAAATATAACTTTAATTTAAAATTTAATATTACAATTTAATATATTAAATTTATTTATATATATGTATATCACTGGCTTATATAATTTGGAAATTCATAAACATAAATAAGGGGATATATTACATAAAGGTATCATAGAATCAAAAAGTTGGAAGAGTTAGTTAGGTTATTGGATCAAACCTAATTCTCAGGACAAGTCCAAATGTAATTTAACATGTAATTCATAATTTGCTTTTACAATTCATCTTAAAACATTTCTGAGATACTGTTTTTAGTGAAACAAATCCCATCACTTCCATATAATTATGTATTCACACATTTGGAAAAAAAAATTATTATACAACTGAAATCTCTTAAAGCCAAACACTATATGACTTTCTTCAAAGTGTTATATGTTCAAGTATATGAAAAATGCTGTCATTTATTACTCTCAAGGCTTTATTCCCAATTCTTTTTACCTCTTTCTTAGTTTTTAACAGTGGTGTTGCATCACATTTTCAACTGTAGCAACCTGATTCTATATCCACCACTTATCCTCCAAATAACCTTCTTGCCATTCCTTGCACCTGGAATGGACTCCTCCTCCTCTCCTCACAAACACTCCTTGTTCTTGATACTGCACTGATTTCCAATGTTCTGATGAGTCTCTTAACTGTTCCAGTTTGTCTTAAAATTGTAGTATCAGAACATCCCAGAGTTGCTTTGTCAAATAACAACTGAACTTCCTTTGTTTTTGCTTGAAGACATTTCACTTCTCATCCAAGAAGCTTCTTCAGTTCTGAATGAACTGAATTGAAGAAACTTCATTCAGAATTGAAGAAGCTTCTTGGCTGAGAAGTGAAACATCTTCAAGCAAAAACAAAGAAAGTCCATTTTCCTTTTGAAAAAGCACCTTTGGGTCAACCATGACCTGGATGATTGGGAATCTCCATACACATTTAGTACCAGAATAGGACTCAGTACTCAAGATGGGTTCTGACAAAAACAAAACTATAGCTTCTAATTGTTTGAAAAGTATTTTTTACTACAACCTAAAATTGTATTTGCCTTTTCCCCCCCAACAATATCACATTGCTGACTAATGTTCATCTGGCAATCAGTTACTGTTCCAAGCTTTTATGCACAATTATTACTGCCAAGCCAAATTTCCTTTCTAAATAAACATATTTGATTTGTTTCTTAAGTGAAGAAATCTGCATGTCATGCTGCTATTAACAGCCCTTTTTTCTAAGCTATCAAGATTTCTGTCTTCTAAGATATCCTACTCAATTCTGTTTTATTCAGTTTCTTTTTAACTAGTTCCATTAAATGTCACCTCATTTGTGCTGAATATCAGTCTTTCCGCCCCAAAAATGATACTCTCCAGATATGTAGAATTTTAACTTCCATAGTTTTCATACCAGTTGGAGGGTTATGGGTGAAGAACTCCAACATATGTAAAGGCTTCCAGATAGGAAAAACTGTTAAGCATCTTTGCAATATGCATGTCAACATGTGTTTATGTTGATTAAATATAATATTGAGCAGCAAATTTATTTTATTTGTCTTGCTACTTCTCTTTCAGCTTTCAGAGATTTTTAGCTACTCATTATCTAAATTTGCCCTATTTATCCCAGATTTTTCAAATAACAGCCAGATTATTATGAAAAGAGCTTGCTGATAGTAAGGTTTTTGAATTGCTTCAGTGATTGCCATAGGTAGGACTATTCTGGAAAATAGCAACAGCTGCACAAACTGGCTTTTAAAAAACTCTTTTAAAATAAAATCTGTACTACTGAATCTTTTTGCTTATGAAATGTCAGAAACTATGTTTACTATAAAGCTTCTGCTTTAATGCCTCTGAATTTACAGTGTTAGAAAATATTCATAATAGCCACCAATAGTTCAGCCATGCCAGCATTTAGCAGAATGAAAGAGAGAGCATATAGCAGTCATCAGCTTTCGTTAAAGCTAAATCTAGCAACTCAATGTAAAAAATAAATATTATGGGAGGGAAAATATATTTATCTTTAATATTATGTTGTTCTTACTGTAATCTGTGTGCTCATTTTTTTCTTTTTTGTTTTCTTCAAGTGTGAAGTATTTAGGAAAGCTGTCATGACAAAAAGAAAAAAAAGGTAACAAATTAAGGTGATCTTATCTAGCATATTCCTAGCATATTTCAAAAATGAACTGCTTCAGGCTGGAGGTTGCAGGAAAGAAATGGGACAACTTGCCTCAGCCAATTTTCCATGGCCAATTTGCCATGGTCAACTCGCTGTGGGACAATTCAAGTTAATTATTTAAAATTATTCTAAAAATTATTTCATTTTTTTGTATTTTACTTTATTTTATTACATTTTATTTTGTATTTCCTTTGGTATCCTTTCTTTAGTGATTCTATTTGACTATTTTCTTTCATATTAACTCTTGTCACACTGTGAGTTGTTCCTGTTCTGACCAAAGGTTCCTGAGACAGTAACAATCACACACTGTTCCAAAAAACTTTATTTTTATTTCAATGGCTGTGAATTATATGCATTCACAGCCCATAATGAGTCCCAAACAGTTTATGAATAGTCCAACAGAAGTCTGCCACAGTCTTTCAGGATAAGGCTGATAAGCACCCACCTTTATCTCCCTTGAAATGCTGCCAATGACTAAATTGCCAATTAGCTGTACAAAGCCAAATGGAGCACAAAGTCAACACGGAGCTTCATATTTTAAACCGACCAGAACGAACAAAGTTGCTTCCTGCAAAGGCTCATGTCCCTTTGCTCCTCCTTTATGTCTTATGGGAGGGCCCAATCATCTCCAAGCCTTATTCCCAAGTTGCCCTTTTTGTCTTAACTGTTCTTGCCTTCTGGCAGCTCTGTGCAAGTGTACACTGAGAACAGGCTCCCCTGTTCCTCTGCCTTGCTGATGTCAGATTTTGGAGCCTCAGGAGTCAGCACATAACTCTCAGATGGCCCTGGCTCCATCTCTTTGTCGGACGCAGATCCCTTGTCTGAATCCTCCCCAGACTCCAGGACTGGCCCATGTTCCTCCCCAGTATCTGACTCTGCTGCCAGCTCCACAGGACGCCGGTGGACCACAACAGTTCCATTGTGAGTTGGCCATGGTGAATTGTCCTGTGGTGAGTTGGCTGCAGCAAGTTGGTTGCAATGAGATGGCCATGGCAATTTGTCATAGATCTCAAAAAGAATCTGGAAACATTGCCCCAATGTCTTCCTATGGGAGAGACATTGAACTTAAATTGTTGCTGGTAGTTTCATTCTCAGCCCTATTCTTTATCATATGACCCAGGGCACAGCTGTGAGCCATGGTGGTGCAGTGATTAAAGTGCAGTACTGCAGGCTACTTCTGCTGCCTGACTGCTGCCTGCAATTTGGCAGTTCAAATCTCAGCAGGGTCAAGGTTGACTCAGCCTTCCATCCTTCTGAGTTCGGTAAAATGAGGACCCAGATTGTTGGGGGCAATATGATGACTCTGTAAGCCACTTAGAGAGGGCTGTAAAGCACTGTTAAACGGTATATAAATCTAACTGCTATTGTTGCTATTCTGTGCTTCTTAGCTACAACACAAGAGGATACACAGATACACATGTGCATGGTATAACTTTGTTCTTTTTCCTACTGCAATGGCCACTGCTGGTAAATAGACTATCCCAACATTAAGAAACTATTCTGTATGCTGTCCATTCCTTGTTTTAGCTTTCAAAAATACTAAGGGCCCATTGGTCAATATTGGGCAAACTCCTTAATATTTTAATACTAAGGGCCTACTGATCAATATTATGCCCATATTGTACCCATATGGGCAATATTGTGCCCATCAACTAGTTTTGCCTCATAATGCAATATCTTAAGTGTACCCTTGAAATTATGTTTGTCACCATGGAGTACTACTTAAAAACTGTACTATTGTGTTAATCAACTGGTTTCAACAGTTTAAACCAGTTGATTAACATGAAGAATTTAAATAAGAATTTGGAGCTGTACTACTAGACAGAACTGCTTGAATTCTTATTATCAATAGAAAACTGGACCAACAGATCTATAAAATAAAAAAGTGTTTGCTTAAATGTGAAACAACCATATTTATCAAAATGCCATTGGAACTTTTTCACACTCCAGAAAGTTTTTCTTTGTCAAGTAGCAGTTAGTCCATCAGCTGGGACAAAGGTTCAGCAACCTAATCTAAAATATTTTTTTTCAGTAATGTCAAAATACAGTCCATAACAAGTGGCTTTTCTAAAACAGGGGAAAAAATAAGATATAAAGCAAGCCAAACCAAAAACCAAATTAAAAAAAAAAAAAAAAACCCATTTTAAAAAAAAAAAAAACCAAAAACAAAAAACCCCCCCCCCAAAAAAAACCCCAAACCCCCCAAAAACCCCCCCCCCCCCCCCCCCCCCCCCCCCCCCCCCCCCCCCCCCCCCCCCCCCCCCCCCCCCCCCCCCCCCCCCCCCCCCCCCCCCCCCCCCCCCCCCCCCCCCCCCCCCCCCCCCCAACCCCCCCCCCCCCCCCACACCCCCCCCCCCCCCCCCCCCCCCCCCCCCCCCAACCCCCCCCCAACCCCCCCCCCCCCCCCCCCCAAACCCCCCCCCCCCCCCCCCCCCCCCCCCCCCCCCCCCCCCCCCCCCCCCCCCCCCCCCCCCCCCCCCCCCCCCCCCCCCCCCCCCCCCCCCCCCCCCCCCCCCCCCCCCCCCCCCCCCCCCCCCCCCCCCCCCCCCCCCCAAATATCAATAATGTCATATTTGTTGTAACAGTCATTGTGGTGTCCTAATTGAGATTTTAGATTAAGCAGCAGGAGAGGAGGATGACTTTGGTTCAAGTCTATCCTTCAACATGGAAAGTCACCCAAATAATTTACTGGAGTGACTTTGAACTAGTTACTAATTCACAGTGCAACCTATCACAAAACCTTGCTATTTGGTAAGAAAACTGGACAAGGTACCACTATACACTGTAAGATCTTGAACAGATGAAGTATATTATCTAAAATACAGTTTTGAAGCACCTACATATACAGACATTTTCCTGGGCTGTTTCTGTTGAACCCTATAAATATTTTATCTAGGTAAAAATGTTAAGTTCTTCAGTAATTTAATCACTTTAAATTACATTACAAATTAAAGTAAGGCTATAGTAATCCCATAAACATTTAGCACAGAGTAAATCCTAGTCAGATTAATGGGTATTAATTTGCTATGAGACCCAAATATCATTATTGATTTCCCTATTGCTAATAGGAAAACTATTTGTAAAGTATAAGAAATATGAAAAATGGTATTTAGTTTAGTTGACCTTCCTTCAAATATCTTTTTCTCCCATTCCTTTTCTTTATCATAACCACATATACATTCTCATTGTGGAAAACTTCACAAAAACATTCCAAAACATATTATCTTTGACAACAAGAAACTTTATCAATGTAGTTCATGTTGAACTTCATTGCCAAGTACTGATTGGCTGAGTGCCTCTGTGACAAAACAATAAATTTGCTATGAATACCCATGAGAGGTGCCTGGATGGAGTCCATTCTAGACAAGCCATGATTTCATTAACTGAGTTGAATTTAGCATAAGAAGAACTTATTGTCTTTATGATTCTTTCTCTGCTAAATAAACTCAAAGCAGGAACAAGAAGGAAACTTTCTAAGTGGAATAGGGGAGAAGAATGAAGAATTCTTCATGAGCTATAGAAAAAGAGGCATTTTCTGTAGTCTGCAAACTGCCCTTGGAGCATCCTTGTCATCATGCAAAGGCATTTTTAATCTCACAGGCCTTTTAAATAATAATGCTGGTGCTAGGTTCTTCGATAAGCTCAACCGTAAATGGGCACAAGCAAAGATATGTGAGCTTCTGATAAATAGATTTATAATGGAAAATTCAGCCATTATGAAAGAATTTTGGTATCTGTTGTGTCTTAAATGGAAGCCCTATTTATAGTGAAAGTGAGGTTTAAATTCTGGGTCCTCTTTCTCTCCCTTGTACAATGTAATATGCTTAAGAATTTGGGGGACAGTTTCCACTTTGCAATTGTTTTAGTAACAGGCTAATCTGCTTTCAGCAATATTCTTCTAATCTTGAAAGAACTGACTCTAGTGTGATTTTTTGTTTTACCTTTACCTTTTGTTTTACCTTCTTCTTTGTTATTGTTTATTCCTTATATTATGCTATATATTTTATGACATCTTAGTGTATGTTTGTTGTAAGTTATAGACATTACTTTCATTTTTCTAATAAATTGAGTTTTTGTTAAAGAAGAAGCAACATATAAATAATGTTGCTTTAATTTAATTTATTCAGTTAGGAACCACCTGAGTTAAAAAAAAAACCTTTGTGGTGTGCAATAAATACCTAAATACATCTTTCTTTCTTTTAATTTACTTTTAACTTTCTACCTATACATATAAAAGGAGTTGTCTTCGGTAAAATTCAAGTACTCTATACTTTTTTCTTTTTATATGGACATTAACTTCTTAAACATCCATAGGTTGTTGTAATCTTAAATTCTTTTGCTTAATCTAAAGATTTCCTGTCTGCATGGGATTAATTAGGTTTAAACCACTGAATCTGTACCTTACAGCCTTGGCCATGAGCTTTGCATAGCCAGAGATAGATCTCGTCTTCAGTGAGGGCTTATAATGTATTTCTGTGAATAAATGCAACTATTTGCACTGTCATAGCCGATCAGTACTTCACTGAAATAATAGTAATAGTACTGATAATGATGACAATGATATAAATAATAGTACTGTCATACTACATGAATATTTTGTCCAACAAATCTGATTAATGGGTTAGCAGTGAGATAGAGTAACTAAAAGAAATCTTTTACTGAACAGCAGTCTTGAAATAGGTAAATCTTCCTCTGTTTTGCAAAATTATATAAGTCTAAACCCTCAATTCTGAAGGTTTGTGTATCACAGCATCAGTGTATAGAAAGGAAAGGGTTTAAAGAATGAAAAAGGAAGGCAGGAAGTCTTTCTTTTAAGTGTTAAACTTGCCTTATAATTGGATTTGCTAGTTGATAGTGAAAGCTTTGATTAGCTGTTTCCTAGAGCTAAGGAAGCTCTAAATAAAACTTTGGGTTGAAACCAATTATTTACATTTCCATGGAAAATGTCATTATTAGTACATTTTGCTCTGTAACTGTTATTCTAATGTGTTGTGGGATGGCTCCTGCATGGCTTGGTAATGATGCTGGAGAAATCATTTAAAGTACATTTAAAGAAGAAAAATAGCATGTACATATTTATGTAACTAAGTACCAGGCTTTCTGGGGAAGTTGTACACTCCTGCCTCACCAAGGTAGTTTATTTGTGCCAGTAAAGATTTATGTTGCTGAAATAAAGTTGTGTTGCATAGGAAGCCCTCAGCACACTAGTAACCTGCCTTAAAATGTTGAGTAAAGACTAATTGAAGCAAACTTTCAAGTCTTGGCATTCTCGTTATGTCTTGCCATTCTTCACATGTATGGATTTCATCTCTTAGAATTCTCAGTTCACGTGGCTATTGCTGAAATTCTGGGAGTTGATGTCTATACATTTGCAAGGCACTGATGTTGAGAAAGTCTGACCTAAATATTCCAGTGGATCATCTTTGGTGTAGGTTAATTGAAATTTTAACAGTGCACAGTTTGTGTGTACATCTAATAGATAAAGGATGAATTTTCCTGAAATTCCATCTTTCTTCCTGTAATATGAAATACATCTTTCTGTCAGTTGAGGGAAGTGCTACATCCTGTAGTAATTTTTTCCAAATTAGAATAAAAGCTAACAGAGATGTCTCTTTTGGAGCATAAAACATCATAAAACTATTAATTATGTCAGTAAAATACATTATTCATAAATTATTGATATACTTATAGACTGCCTTTCATTCTAATAAATACCAGAGTATTGTACAATGAACTTGCTACAAGTAATCTTATAAAATAAAACATATAATAATGAAATCCACATAAGCAAGCTGAGAGTTACATGTAAATAAAAACATGTAAATAAAAACCTTTCATAATTTCCTATTGAAAGGCAAAAAATACAGAATGCAAAAAGAATTTTAGAAGTTACCACTAAAAATATTTCAATATACTTAAAATATGTTACAAGGAATAAGAGATAAGGAAGCAACAAATGTCAGGACGCGAATGTTAACATTAGGCTAAAGAAAGATTGTCACATGTTGAAATAATTATTTGGTTCTCTTTCTTGTGGCAGACTTGGGCAGATTAAAAGTTTGATATAAATGGATATGTCAATGTCCAGTCTGTGTCAGTGATATGTATAGCATCCTATGGACCTGCTCTTCACAGTGTAGATGTACAGAACAGCCTTTTGCAGGGCTAGTCAGAGAAGCAAGGTATAGCATATACATATTCCAAGAAAATAAAATGTCTAAATAAGACCTCCCATTCCTTTTCTTTAGGAACCATCTGGGTGCCTTCCATTGCTGGTGCTTCTATGTAGTTCAATACCAAAAGGAGAGGATAATGTGGTGGCAGCAATGTATGGAGGATGCAGGCTTTCATCTGTGCCCAATAATTCTAATCTCTGATACAGTGCTTGCCCAGCCCAAGTTTAAATTAGGGGATTCATTTCCCCAGGTATAACCATGGTTTTAAGAGGGGACTAGATCAGTGAATGGAGGGTAAATCCACTCATTGTTGGCTGCTAATCATAATGGTAATATTCAGCCTTCTGGAACAGAGCCCACATGCCTCTAAGTGACAGATGCTAGGAAACAAGAGGAGAGGGGGTGTAATTGTTCTGAAGTTCTTGGCATTCTTATGTTCTTAAACATGCATGCATGCATGAAACAGCTACATTTTTAAAAAAAATTGTATTTTTCTAAAACTTGCACTTTATGACGACCAAGCAACTTTTCATTCTTCTATGTATCTTCATAAGTTTTATCCAGCAAGGAATAGTGGAGTTCTTCCCTGTCTTTTAGAGAAACCTACCTTGCAGACAGGACAAAAGATGGGAGATCCCAACATTAGAGAAAAGGCTGAATAAAAACAAAATAAGTCAATCAGTAAGGCAGCTAATAGGCACAGCAACCTGCTTCAATACATGTGCTTTGGAATACAGATAATGCATGGTGCAAAACTGAAGATCTCAATCTAGCTCTCAAATCCGGATTGCCATTTAGCCCAACCTAGCGGCTGACTGATTTGCCATGCTGCCCGATCACAACTCTCCGTCATTTCAGGGTGCAAATAAAAGAGTGGCTGGAAGAGGGTGTCGGTGATCCCGCCAGTCTAGAGAGATGAATCCAGCCCGGTTATTTACGTATTTATTTAGCTAGTTGCCGTGCGAATTCAATTAGCAGCGTGAAACATTTGTTGCGGTTTTTGTTTACCGGTGGCAGTTTGTCAGTAGTTATAAGTAGAGTTCCATCTGCCAGTTAAACTACAGGGCGAATAGGGAGAAAATTAACAGGAGAGAGAGAAAAAGAGAGGCAATCGGAAGGAATGAAGGAGTAAGTGAACTAAATTCCGCTTTGCTTTATTGGAGAAGGAGCGGGGCCGCCGTGGGGCGTGCTGGTTGCTTTTGGCTGCACGGGAAAACGCCGGGGAGGTGAGAACAGCACACGCGAGGACTGTTGGCACGGTTGGCAAACCCAGGAGGCGCAAGAATGTGTTGCCAAACGCGCGAGAGGGAGGCAGGGTGTCGTGTTCAGTGAGAGATAAACAGAAGATGCTCGACGCCTTTTTTGTGTGTGTGTGCCCTATTCTGCAAGCTCTTCCCTTCAAACTCCTCCAGATTGCTTCCCCTGCTTCTGCTCCTCGTCTCTCCCCCATTGTTCTCCTCTTTTCCTTGCTTTTGATGCACAGACGTTGTCACATTCCGTTGACTCGCCCCTCTTCCGTGGTTTTTTTTTTTTTTTTTTTTACATTCACGCCTAGTGAGGCTTTAAGCCAGAGCCAGCAGCCTCTCGGGCGAGTTTTAGTCATGTGTGAAGCTCAGTTTGATCGAGCGCTCCTTTTCTGCCTTTTCACTCTTGCAAAAGATTAATAGGTGGCGTCACGTTGCTCCCCTGCTCCTTTCCGCAGGAGGGACTTAAAAGGAACGACGACCCCCCACACGCCCCCCAAGCTAATCACTTTCGATAAAAAAATTCTTTCCCCCCCCCCAAGAAAGAAAGAAAGAAGAAAGGAAAGAAAGAAAGAAAGAAAGAAAAGGGGGGAGATAACCGTGCAATCTACGAGCGGTGGCAAAGACTGGGGAAGGCTAGAGATGCTTCACACTGCTAACAAGGGAAGGAAGGCTTCCACCGAGACAGGTAAGAAGTGCCTGAATGGGAAGGATCGGTGGAGGGAGAGAGACAAGCTGTTGGTTTTGCATCGGTTTTCAGCCCGAGAAAATATATCCGGTGGAGGATAGCAAGGGTCTTATGCCAGCTGTCTTTTGTTCGTGATGTAAAGTACCTGTAGTGACTGATGAATTGGAGCGTACTAAAGGTTCAGTTGAAAACGGTTTGTGTGGCAGGCAGCTACGATCTGAAGGACTCCCCCTCTCCTCCTCCCCACACTCCTCGCTTGTCTTGAATTGTTATTTTCACCGCGGACTTTTATAAAAACACTACTGGACACAAAGCTGGAGTTTGACGGAAGGTTAAACCCAGGGCTGGAGGAAATCTCCACGGCTTGCAGTCTTGCTGGTAGCGGGCATTCTGCAGTTTGATGCCCAATTGATCTGAAGCGCTTTCCAAGAGGGATTTGGGCTAACTACTGAGGCTAGGTGTTGGCGAAGGCTGGGGTTGATCCAGCATCGCTGGTAAAGCATGACAGTCTTTCTAAAGTGCTCTGCAACCTATGGCGCGGTTCGCTTTACGTTAAATAAGCCCTCGGTTCCCCCTGTCTTCAGTGAAAGGGGTTATCAGGCTATGCAAACAGCATCCAGGCTTAGCAACAATCAGAACAGTGGATGAATGTCAACTGTCCAATGGAGAAACTCTGACAGTGATGTCCACGAGTGCAACGGGATGTTGTAATAAAGGATTTCCTGCATAACAGCTAACACAGAGAGAGGCTAATTACCAGTCACAAGATCTGAACTTTAGATTGGGGAATGGGGAGCATACTTATGCATTGTAAGTGTCCCCAACTAGGCCTTTACATTTTTGTAGGAGAAAGTAGCTAGCCTGTTAGAGATAATGTAAGCTTACAATGAAATTTTGTTATCATATCCTGGATAACTGGTGTATTTAAAAAAAAAAAGTTATTTGAGAAGTCTTTATTTAAAACCTTTCTGTGTTGTCTTTACCATGTCTGAGTGTGTGCTTGTAAGGAAATTTAATATATCTTAACAATACTCCAAACTTGATAGGAGTCTGTGGAATACAACGTACAGATAATACTTTATTTATAGCTTTTTCCTCTCCTTTTTCTTATGCTTTAGGATATTTTTAACTTACAATTATATTAAAGAACTTAAAATAGGAAATATTAAAAAATCAGGAGTTATAGTTCAGATTTGTATAATAAATTAAAGAATTTCTGCAGGAGATGAAAAGTTATAGTTCTGTAGTGCCTTTCCATGGAATAGCTGTACCTGAAAATAACAAATAGGATTAAATAAAAAAAAAAAAAAAAGAATATTTGAAATGAAACTGAATAGTGGTTGTATTCTATGCTCATATATTTAAGTACACATCACATATAAGAATAATTGATTTTGTAAAGCATGTAACATGTTCCATAATATTTTTAATAGAATTAAAAACTCCAAAGGGCATGTTTTCTTGTCAAGTTTTAGAAATGTAAGTAACTGATTCCATTACAAGCAGTTTTTCATAAAAAATAAAACATTGCCACTTGAAAAATATAAATGAGAGTCACATAGCATAGGTAGAAATCAGGTTTATTACAAAATAGGGTAATTTAACAAATATAATTATACATTAAATTTGTGCAAGGTGTACAATGCAATAGTAAGTACTGTAAATTTTTAACTTATTTTAACAAAAGAGTTTGCTTCTTCATAAAAAATGTCAGCTTAAGCACAGCTAAATAATACAGGAGGCAATTTTGATTTTCTCCTGTACAAAAACCCTTAAATCTTCCTAGAATTCAGTCTTTGATTCTCTGCATTCAAAGAACCAAACCTTTCAAATGACTTTTTCACATTATAATCATTGCATTAGTAAAATGAATGGTAATCTGCAGTAAATAGGGAACACTCTATATCCCTTAAAAGACAGATACAGAAAAGTTAAGTTCTTTTAACAAGGCTAAACACAAGGGCAATAGTAAAGACTCTGTTGTCAAACCAAATTTCTGTTCATTCATAGTTCTCCACCCTCCTCCTCCTTCCCTAGCTTTTTTGGCAGATGCTATCTTGCTTCTTCTCAACATTAACAGTGTGATTAATATGAATTGAAGCATTTTACGGATAATCCAGTAGATGCTGCTATAGAGCAAAGGAAACATCACTTAACTGGCTGGGAAAAGAGGAGAGAGAGGAGAGCAATGGGAAGAAAAATCATGAGCTCTGCTGATTCTGAGTATGTTGACTGCTGATGGAAGAGTAATGTGAGATCATTACATTTTTATACCATTCTATAGGGTGTTATTAAAGCTGAAGCCACACTTGCTGGAATGATCACAGCTCGGTTAGGCACATAGCACGTCTGCTATTTTAAATTGTAAAATCAGTTTACTGTACATTACTATGCAGAACATTTCATCACTGAATACTAAAGCCCTTTAACATGCAAATTTTTCAGAGGAAGAGCTGAAGCACAATGATCTTAAAGAAATAATGCCCAGATTCATTATAAAAATGGGCCCCAATTGCCAATGCAACAGTACAAGTGTTTGTAAATTAAAAATCAGTGGTGGAATTGAATTGGAATTGAAATCATTGATGGAACTGAAAATTGTGGCTTTTCTGATTAATACTGAGCACT